>NW_011183490.1:0-523 GCF_000146605.3 Meleagris gallopavo
ATGCAACGGGGGCAGGCCTCATCGAACGTTATATAACGTAATCATGGTATTCTTAAGGCTGCCCTGAAGACAGACTCCCAGTCTCTGCAGGGGTGACAAAGAGACTGTAGGAAACCTTGCGAGACCTGAATGAAAGACCCCGAGATGGTAGACCCAGTGCCCTGAGAATGTTGCAGACGACGTGGGCTACCCCGCTTAGGATCCAAATGACGGGCACTGATCATCAGGTAAGACCCCTGATTGGTAAAGAAAATAATCTTCTGCTCCCTGCCCCTGAGAAGTTAGAGCCTGGCACCCACAGAATAAAAATGGCCATGGAAGGTGCAGGTAGGACCCAAGTGGTGTGGCCTACTTGCACCTTGGGGGAGATTGTTGGAGGTGGGAGGGCTCAGGAGTCCCTCCGGTAATAGGTACGTGGCCTACTGGCGCGGTGGTCAACACTCCGATTTTCATTGCTAAAGGGACTCCCATCATGTCCCTATGGCAGATCAGGACACCTCCTTTGCTGCCTGATATTATGATG
>NW_011183491.1:0-514 GCF_000146605.3 Meleagris gallopavo
GGTGCCCAGCAGCGGGACCGGAGGCGCTGGGCACACGCTGCGGCGCGGCAGGTTTCCCTGGCTGTCACCGCTGAGCCCCCAGCTCGGCTCAGCGCCCGGGTCGGGTATTTTGGCCAGTGCTCGCGATGCAGGAGATGAGTGCATCCGTGTGAAATGCACCGGGCATCCTAAGGCACGAGGTGCTGCTGGCGCTCCCGAGGCTTTTGAGGGGCAGCGGGGAGAAGCGGAGGGCTCAGGGCAGTAGCTGGGGGCTCTTGAAGGGACTTTGAGGTGCCGTGGGCTCCGAATTGCGCTTTTTCCTCACGTTTCCCCCAGAAGGTGGCAGTTTGGCTCGGTACCTCGAGGTGGCAGCAGGACCCCCACCAACAGAGACGTCCGCTGCCCAGAGCCCCGTGTGTGGCTGTGGGAAAGACGGAGGGCGGGATAAACGTAGAACGTGCACAGCAGGCTATCGGATCAAATTCGGAGTTGGCATCACGCTTCCCCCAGCAGCTCTTTGCAGGCAGCTCAGCCG
>NW_011183492.1:0-487 GCF_000146605.3 Meleagris gallopavo
CATTTTGCAGATAATACCTTTTCCCCTCTCATCTTCGTATGGCTCCTGATGGTCCCTTGTTTCTTCAGTTATAATGGGCGTCTCAGTGTCATGAGCCCGTTCGCGTAAGAATTTGGGAGTGGCGTTCACTCCATGAATCTTATCACAGTTAGTGTCCCTAGTTGCTATCATGCAGACTCCACCAACCTCCAACAGATAGATACAGCTACAATATACACTCCTAAGGGGGAAGCAGGAATGCATTTTTTGATGAGCATAGATATGCTGTAGTAGATGTAACAGTGACTTAACAAGACTGGACATGGCTGGATGCACTTGGTTGTTTTCCACCTAGAGGACAGGTTACACACACCTACAGCACACAGCTCTCCTGCTGTGTCGTGAGGATCAGAGCGAACCCCATGGCTGTCTGAACTCTTCCAACCACAGAGGTAAGGTTCCTCAGCACAGCTGGATCCACTCTTAGTCCCAGATGCAATTACTAAGA
>NW_011183493.1:0-401 GCF_000146605.3 Meleagris gallopavo
TCGCCAGCTACGGCATAGTCTCCGGAGCGGTTCAGCGCGAATGCCGCTTTCTACGCGTGAGAGCGAAGGAGTGCGATTCCGATGCCGACAAGTGCGAATTTAGCCTCCTGCACTACCTGCGAGTGGGGGTTTTTTCTCCGCAGTCCTGAAAGGATCTCTCCCTCTTTCTTAAACGCTCTCCCTGAGAGCACTACGTCTGTCGTTTCTCGAAATTGCAAATGCCTTATTAGTGCGGGTTTTCCCTTCCACTCTTTTCCTGTCTGAATGCAGATGTGTAGCAGTGGAGAGCCTCACTGGGACGAATTGTGGCTCCAAGTAAAGCAGAGACATAGTATTCAGAGCTAATCGAGTGCATTCTGCACGTAGCCAAGGCGAAGTGCAAACCGCTCCTTTCCGATGTG
>NW_011183494.1:0-478 GCF_000146605.3 Meleagris gallopavo
ATCTTGTCTGAGAACTGCTCATTATGCACAGCCCTCATCTTTGCTTTGGTGAGGTGGGGACTGCCATTGCTTCCTCAGTCCCACACACCCCTTCCCATCCCACACTGCCATGGGAGATCAGGTTCTGGACCACCTGAGGACCCAAACAGCCAGGAGTCTTTGGGTCCTGACGAGATGAGTCCCAGAGTTCCGAGGGAGTTCACCGCTGCAGTCACCGAGCCACTCTCCATGGTATTTCAGAAGTCGAGGCAGTCAGGTCAAGTCCCTGGTGAGGAGAAAAAAGGTGACAGCACACCTCTTAGGAAGGATAGAAAGTGTGACGCGGGGAACTACCAGCATGTCAGTCTCACCTCTGTGCTGGTCACGGATCATGGAGCAGATCATCCTGGAAGTGACTCTCAAGCACACATTCCAGTGCACCACCACCCTGTGCGTGAAAAGCTGCCTCCTAATAACCAACCTAAAACCTCCCCCGTCT
>NW_011183495.1:0-500 GCF_000146605.3 Meleagris gallopavo
GTGGCACAATTCGTCCCTGCGCGGTTCTCCACTGCTATACGTCTGCATTCAGAGAGGAAAAGAGTGGAAGGGAAAACCCTCTCTAATAAGACACCTGGAAGTTGGAGGAGCGCCAGCTGTAGTGCTCTCAGGGAGTGCGTGACAGAAAGTGGGGAGAGATCCTTTCAGGACTGCGGAGAAAAAACCCCCACTCGCAGGTAGTGCAGGAGGCTGAATTCGCAGTTGTCGGCATCGGAATCGCACTCCTTCGCTCTCATGCACAGAAAGCGGCATTCGTGCTGAACCGCTCCGGAGACTTTGCCGTAGCTGGCCGGGAAAACGAGCTTATCACCGAATGCGCTTTCTGCCGTCAGCAGCGGTCTCTTGTTTCTCGCTTGCCGAGAACGGGCCACTTCAGCCGGCTGCTTTTCTCCGACGAGTGAGCGGGCTCCTGTGCGCACATCGTAAAGGAGCGGTTTGCACTTCGCCTTGGCTACATGCAGAATGCACTACGCCTACCT
>NW_011183496.1:0-378 GCF_000146605.3 Meleagris gallopavo
GATAAGCTATCCTGTTTTCTTGGGCCACCCCGAGCCAAGGCTTTCCACCTCACATGTTTTCAGGTAAAGTTTGCAGGACTAAGGTATACTTGACTTGGGAGGCTCAAGCTCCAGGTGAAAGTAAGGAATAGTATAAAATGGCATGAGAGAGAAGGAATATGGGGGGTGGAAGGATGGCATCCGCAAGTGGGGAAGGCAGGGGCGTGCAGCCACCAACATACTCACGTGGGAAAGACGATGACTCGGCCTGAGGAGGTCAGGGAGGCCACCGGTGCCACCCGGGACACCAGCATGTCCAGCAGCCAGGGGGCCTGCAGGGGGAGGGAACGGGGAGGATGCGGGACGTCCTCGTCACGGGCTGAGGCGCTGGGGACACGA
>NW_011183497.1:0-456 GCF_000146605.3 Meleagris gallopavo
CAAAATGAAATCAGAAGAGACGCAGAACATAATTTAAAACACAACAAGGATGCACACAATGCCCTTAAAAACACCCACCGCATGGATGCAATTAGCACATAGCCCTATTCATTACAGCCATCCAGCTTGAGATCCTCCAGAAAAGCAGAGCTCACAGCTCTGAAAGAAAGCAGGAATCACTCACCCCATTCTAAGGGCTCACCCCACACCCCAAAGGAAGCAGTCTCCAGATTCAGATGCTGCTCTTACACCTAGCAGCCCTTCAGCGCACTTGGGATCCCCCAAAAACAGAAGATCACAGCCCTGAAAGAAAAAAGAAACCACTTACCCATTCCAAGGACCAATACTCCCCCACACTCTCAAGTGAAGGAAGCAGCTCCCAGCTCCAAATACCTACCAGCCCTTAAGTACGCTCAGGGTTCCCTGCTAAAAAAAGAGAGAGAGCAGCTCCACAAT
>NW_011183498.1:0-389 GCF_000146605.3 Meleagris gallopavo
GTGGGGGAAGTGGGAGTCTGGGATCATGGGATGGCAGCTGGTGACTCATTTCCCCTTGAGGACAGGATGACATGACGTCACCACATTCTGACAGATTTTCCCCCCATTTGTGTTGACAATTCTGGCTTCCCGACAGGGTCACTGCACTGCACACAGTCTTTGCTGTGGTGTCCCACGCAGGCGATCACCCCTCGAGTGTCACACACTGTCACCAAAGTTCTGCCAGCACATGGCCTTGTGAGGTGTCCCCCATGGGATGCCAACCACAGCACACGTGGCTCCAGTGGTTTGTCCCACATGGGATGTCACTTGTGGTCCCCAGCACATCCAGCCAGCTGTCACCACGCACTTTGGGTACCACGCTCTGCCCCCACCTGTGCTTTCCTCCA
>NW_011183499.1:0-549 GCF_000146605.3 Meleagris gallopavo
ACAGGTATTATTTCACGGCAGTGCAGATTGCTGAGCTGCGGAGGGGGAACAGCACAGCAGTGAGTTGGGGTTCTCTATGCAATGAACCAGCACCAAAGCAGGGCTCTCAGGACACTGAACCATCATCAAACTGGGGCTCTCAGGGCACTGAACCAGCACTCAGCGTGGGCTCTGTAAACTTCTTTTAAGTCAGAGCAGGACGTGAACCAGATACGGGTGATGGGGAGAGCCCAGCTTGCACCCAGCACGCTTGGGATCAAGGCTGAGTCCACACAGAACGCTGAATTTGAGCCTCCAACAGCACGAGCGGTAGAAAGGCAAAAACTAAAACGAACAAACGCGAAAAAAGCCCCAGAGTAAAGACAAAAAATACTTCCAAGATAACGACGGTAACGATAAAAACAACACAGCCGAGCCGGGCGCTACGCAAAGCCCATCCCCCGCCCGCCCCGACACCCCCCCAGAGGAAAAAAAACGCTATAAAAAGGTGAATCCGGAGGGGAAGGGGTGTGGGAGAGGAGCAGGCAGCGCTTTACCCTCCGCTCGTCC
>NW_011183500.1:0-538 GCF_000146605.3 Meleagris gallopavo
AGGACCTAAAGGGAGCCACAAACAGGAGGGGAGTCAACTCTTGGAAACGGCAGATAACAGCAGGACCAGGGAAAATGGTTTGAAGTTGAGGCAGGGAAGATTTAGGTTGCATTTAGGTTGCACCAGCACAGCTGATACAGGCACTCCAGCCTTTAGCTGAGGACTGTCCAAGAAACCACAACTCAGACTCCTAATGAGCCCAACACTGAGTTTTACCAAGCAGAGAAGGAAGAAGCACAAAGTTTAAGCCTTGCACATGGACACCCTTCTGAGCCAGAAGGTCTTGGTCCTCTTTACAGTGAAGGGGGACAGCAAGAGGCGGGGAATGGATGCACGGCCCCTTAACTCTGATCAGCAAGGACAGAAGAAAAATGGAAGCAAACACGGCCAACTTCTACCAGTTCAAATCTGCTTCAAGACTCACTGCAAAATCTCAGCTAGAAAAAGTATCACCTCAACGTACCCAAGAAAAAGAACAGTGTTGTTTGTTAGTTTTTCCTAAACATTTTTTAATATACAGTAAAACCATAGCAGTTGC
>NW_011183501.1:0-475 GCF_000146605.3 Meleagris gallopavo
TCCAGGCAATGGGTTACAGGAAGTGAGCAGACTCTTATGCTCCTCTTTGGCTTGCTTTGTGCTTGCAGTGGCACTGTTTGCACCTTGTGAACTGCAGCCGTAGCTTTGGTTTCCCTCTGAACGGTCTCCTGGCATCTAAAACAATCAACCTTCCTGGGCAAGGAGCGCAGGAAAGGATGGGGCAAAATGGGCAAGGCCACCTGTCTGGGTCAGTGCCATTGCTGATCAGTCTGGGTGGATACAGATGCATCTTGGCATTGCCTGGCGAGCACCTGCTGCACACCAGGGAGAGAAACAAGTGTTCCTAGACTTGCCGTTCCTTCTTAAGTTTTCATGATAAGGACTGAGTGCATTTCCTGCAGCTTTGTCTGCAGATGTGCTCCACAGCCTGAAATCCTCCTCGTTTGTCCTCAGCTCCTCACTGTGGCCTGTGCTCTCTGTTTCAGACTGAGACCAAGGGGAAGCCCCTGCTGGT
>NW_011183502.1:0-496 GCF_000146605.3 Meleagris gallopavo
GAGAAACACGAGACCGCTGCTGACGGCTGAAAGCGGCATTCGGGGAGAAACACAATTTCTCGGCCAGCTACGGCAAAGTCTCCGGAGCGGTTCAGCGCGAATGCCGCTTTCTACGCGTGAGAACGAAGGAGTGCGATTCCGATGCCGACAAGTGCGAATTCAGCCTCCTGCACTACCTGCGAGTGGGGGGTTTTTCTTGCGCAGCCCTGAAAGGCTCTGTGCCCACTTTCTGAAACGCTCTCCCTGAGAGCACTACAGCTGTCGCTCCTCGAACTTGCAAATGCCTTATTAGAGCTGGTTTTCCCTTCCACTCTTTTCCTCTCTGAATGCAGATGTGTAGCAGTGGAAACCTGACTAGCATGAATTGTGGCTCGAAATAAAGGCAGAGACATAGTATTCAGAGGTAGGCGTAGTGCATTCTGCGCTCATTTCCGATGCGCGCACAGGAGCCCGCTCACTCGTCGGAGAAAAGCAGCCGGCTGAAGTGGCCCGTTCG
>NW_011183503.1:0-484 GCF_000146605.3 Meleagris gallopavo
GAGGAGCCCGCTCACTCGTCGGAGAAAAGCAGCCGGCTGAAGTGGCCCGTTCTCGGCAAGCGAGAAACACGAGACCGCTGCTGACGGCTGAAAGCGGAGTTCGGGGAGAAACGCGATTTCTCGGCCAGCTACGGCAAAGTCTCCGGAGCGGTTCAGCGCGAATGCCACTTTCTATGCGTGAGAGCGAAGGAGTGCGATTCCGATGCCGACAAGTGCGAATTCAGCCTCCTGCACTACCTGCGAGTGGGGGGTTTTTTCTCCGCAGTCCTGAAAGGATCTCTCCCCACTTTCTGAACGCTCTCCCTGAGAGCACTACAGCTGTCGCTCCTCGAACTTGCAAATGCCTTATTAGAGCTTGTTTTCCCTTCCACTCTTTTCCTGTCTGAATGCAGATGTGTAGCAGTGGAAAACCTGACTAGAATGAATTGTGGCTCGAAATAAAGGCAGAGACATAGTATTCAGAGTTAGGCGTAGTGCATTCTGC
>NW_011183504.1:0-581 GCF_000146605.3 Meleagris gallopavo
TTTGTACAAGCATCTGGGTTTCCCCTTCATCAGGGACATCAACAGTGGGGTTGAGTGCACCCTAAGGACACCAAGCTGTGGGGTGCAGTGACACAGCAGAGGGACGGGATGCCATCCACAGAGACCTCAACAGGCTGAGCAGTGGCCACAAATCCAAGTGCAGGGTCAGTAGCTGGGATGAGGGAACAGCCACCACCAAAACATGCTAGGGGATGAAAGGACTGAGCGTAGTCCTGCTCCATAAGGCCTGGGAGGACTGGTGGGTGGGAGCTGGACACAAGCCAGCAGTGGGCCCTTCCAGCCCAGAAAGCCAACCGTATCCTGGGCTGCATCCAAAGATGCGCAGTCAGCGGGCGAAGGGAGGAGATCCCCATCCCTCTGCTCTGCGCTGGTCAGGCCTCACCTGCAGTGCTGCGTCCAGATGTGGAGTCCTCAGTGCAGGGAGACATGGAGCTGTGCGAGTGCATCCAGAGTACAGCCACAAACACGACCCGAAGGATGGAACCCCCTCTCCTGTAAGCAAGGAGAGCTGGGCTGTTCAGCCTCCTGGAGAAGTGAAGGCTCCAAGGGAACCTGGTAAC
>NW_011183505.1:0-419 GCF_000146605.3 Meleagris gallopavo
TGTGTTGGAAATTTACAGAGTTCATATTTGAATATATACAGAATATATTTCTATTGCTACTAATTAAATTACATAGCATCTAAACTCCATATTGAGCATATGGCAGCATACGCCTGAAGGCTGTGCTGCCATTCAGCGAGTCCTGGACAGGCTGGAGAGCTGGGCAGTAAGAAACCGGATGAGGTTCAACAAAAGCAAGTGTAGGGTCTTACACCTAGGGAGGAATAATTGCATGCACCAATACAGGCTGGGGGATGAGCTGCTGGAGAGGAGCTCTGCAGAGAGGGACCTGGGCGTCCTGGTGGACGACAGGTTGGCCATGAGCCAGCAGTGTGCCCTCGTGGCCAAAAAGGCCAATGGCATTCTGGGGTGCATTAAGAAGAGCGTGTCCAGCAGGTCGAGGGAGGTGATCCTCCCCC
>NW_011183506.1:0-487 GCF_000146605.3 Meleagris gallopavo
TTTCCATATCCCTGTCTGTCCCCATGCGGAGCCCCCAGAGCTGCATGAGCCGATGTGGAGCCGCTTCGCGTCGGCCCCGAGGAAGGCAACTGTAGGGGGGGAATGATTGCTAGGATGGGAACTGTTGGGGAATATTGTCCTTTTTCTTGCTTCTTGCTCTGTATGTTACATTTATTCACTGTTGTGCATTTGTTTTGCAACACCTCTGCCTGCAGTCATTTGTGCAGCTTCAAAGATTCCCTCCACCCCCGTGCCCAGCTCTGGGTAAGGACAGGGCAGCGTGAACGGCAGTGCCATAGGGCTGCAACCACTGGCCCTGTCCTTCCCCTCCTAAAGCCCTTTTTTTTCCTTGTCTTTTTTTACACTTTACAATCAGGCAAGAAGTGGTTTCCTATCCTGCAGCCAGGAATGCTCCAACCTGAGGGGCTGTGAGAGGAATGTCTCTGTGGAGGACAGCTCGTTCCCCCCTGTGATGGGGGCAGCAGGT
>NW_011183507.1:0-477 GCF_000146605.3 Meleagris gallopavo
TCACAGAGGAGAGAAACTCCAGTCTCAGCAGCTTCTCTGCCCCCAGCACACAAATGCTGGACGAGGGCATCCCGCTGCCCCCTGCACTCCCATCTCTTGCCCCTTGCCCTCTCCTGGCTGCTTGCCCAAGCAACCTGAGATGGATGCACGGTAGCCTTTGGCTGCTCTCCTCCAGCACCGATCACAGGTGAAAGGCAGATGTTCAACTGGAGCCTGCAGGGACAAGAGAAATGGCAGGGGAGGTGTGCTCCCTCCTCTCCCTTTCTTTCTCTCTCCCACCTTCCTCCCTTGGCCTGGCACGGCAAGACAGTGAGCAACGCTCCCAGTAACACCTGACTACATCAGATCAATGATCACAAAACCACCTCGAAACGGGGGATGAAAGAATTGACAGCAGAGCCCCGGCTCAGCAGCTGAGGGCCAAGGGAGCGGTGTGCCTAAAAAACAAGGTATGGCAGTGAGTCAATCACCTTAATT
>NW_011183508.1:0-553 GCF_000146605.3 Meleagris gallopavo
ACATGGACATAGAAAAGGTGAAAGCAGTCCTGAATTTGAGCTAAGAGGCAGTACTTCCTGTAATTGTACATGGAGAAGAGACACTTCTCTGACTTTAAACCTGTTATGCTTATTAGGCTGTCTGGGACTTATGGCTTCTGGTTCTGAAATGAGTTAAGCGGATCTCAGGTCTAACTTTTGAGATGAGGGAATATTTGCCCTTCCTGTGGTGCCTATGAACACAGTTAGACGACAAACGACGGACGGGTACTTAAGGTTGTATCAAGTAAGACAAGAGGTTGTAAAATTTGGGCTAGCATCTTCAGTTCCACCACAGTACTTCCCATGACCTGACTGGATGACTTGCAGTCTGAGCTAGTATGGAGGCCCTCTACTCTAAATCAGGGCCTGAGAACTTTGTGGTAGCTGGGTGTTTGTTATTTCCAGCAGGATATCTGATGACATCTACCTATCAGCCCACTATGTTTTCACCTGTTTCTTCAGCTGAAGAGAAAGTGCACAAGTATTTCACAAAAACCTGGCTATGGGATTTGTATTCTATTGGGTGAGTAGA
>NW_011183509.1:0-661 GCF_000146605.3 Meleagris gallopavo
CCTGGGGCTCCAGCACAGGAATGATGTGGAGCTTTTGGAGCAGGTCCAGAGAAGGGCCACGAAGATGATCAGAGGGCTGGAGCACCTCTCTTAGAAAGAAATGTTGAGGGAACTGGGATTGTTTCTGTGGGAGAAGAGAAAGCTCTGGAGATAGCTCATGACAGCCTTCCAAGACTCGAAGGGAGCGCATAAGCAGGAGGGGGCAACGGCTGTTTAGGAGGGTGGATAGCGATAGGACAAGGGGAAATGGTTTTCAAGTGAGACAGGGGAGGTTTAGGTTGGTTATTAGGAGGCAGCTTTTCACGCACAGGGTGGTGACGCACTGGAATGTGTGCTTGAGAGTCACTTGCAGGATGGTCTGCTCCATGATCCGTGACCAGCACAGAGGTGAGACTGACATGCTGGTAGTTCCCCGCGTCACACTTTCTATCCTTCCTAAGAGGTGTGCTGTCACCTTTTTTCTCCTCACCAGGGACTTGACCTGACTGCCTCGACTTGTGAAATACCATGGAGAGTGGCTCGGTGACTGCAGCGGTGAATTCCCTCGGAACTCTGGGACTCATCTCGTCAGGACCCAAAGACTCCTGGATGTTTGGGTCCTCAGGTGGTCCAGAACCTGATCTGCCATGGCAGTGTGGGATGGGAAGGGGTCTGTGGGACT
>NW_011183510.1:0-507 GCF_000146605.3 Meleagris gallopavo
AAGGCTGTTACCAGGTTCCCTTGGAGCCTTCACTTCTCCAGGCTGAACAGCCCAGCTCTCCTTGCTTACAGGAGAGGGGTTCCATCCCTGGGTTCGTGTTTGTGGCTGTACTCTGGATGCACTCGCACAGCTCCATGTCTCCCTGCCCTGAGGACTCCGCATCTGGACGCAGCACTGCAGGTGAGACCTCACCAGCGCAGAGCAGAGGGATGGGGATCTCCTCCCTTCGCCCGCTGACTGCGCATCTTTGGATGCAGCCCAGGATACGGTTGGCTTTCTGGGCTGGAAGGGCCCACTGCTGGCTTGTGTCCAGCTCCCACCCACCAGTACTCCCAGGCCGTATGGAGCAGGACTACACTCAGTCCTTTCATCCCCTAGCATGTTTTGGTGGTGGCTGTTCCCTCATCCCAGCTACTGACCCTGCACTTGGATTTGTGCCCACTGCTCAGCCTGTTGAGGTCTCTGTGGATGGCATCCCGTCCCTCTGCTGTGTCACTGCACCCCACA
>NW_011183511.1:0-490 GCF_000146605.3 Meleagris gallopavo
CCACATTCTCTTGGCCTTTATCCTTGGCTTTATTTTGCCACATTGTCTTCAGCATTCAGTTTTGGCGTTCCCAGCAGCATTCTCTTTGACTTATTGTTTTGGTCTACCGGCCACCTTTTGCATTGGCCTTCTTTGCCTCGTTGTCTTTCGCCTCCTATTTTGGCAGTTCCTACCATGTTTTCTCTTACCCTTGCCTGGGCTTCCATCCTATGTTCCCTTGGCCTTCCGTTTTGGCGTTTCTTGATGCATTTTCTCTTGCCTTTGGCCTTTCCTGCTGCGGTCTTTTTGGATGTATATTTTGCCCTTTTCTGTTGAGTTCTCCTTGCCCTTGCCCTCATCTTGGCTTTCCATTGGGTGCTCTGTTTGCTTTTGCCCTTTCCTTAGCTCGGCTGTTTGCGTTGCATTTACCTTGGTTTTCCGTGGGAGTTGCGCTTCTGTTTGCCTTTGGCTCTTTGGGATTGGCTGGGAGGCAGCGTTAATGTTAACCTTG
>NW_011183512.1:0-519 GCF_000146605.3 Meleagris gallopavo
AAAAACACAAAAGCAGCCCAAAGAAAAACAAATAAACATGAAATAAGCATTGGAGAGCAAAGCAAAAGGAGCAGTAAAGAAATCAAAGGAGGCCGGCATGGGGACAAGGAAGGGGACACAGAAGGAAAGGAAGAGAAAGATGTAAAGGATTAATGCAGCAGAACACAAAGCTATGCAAGGAAAACTAATTTGAAAAAAGGAGGGATGAAAAAGAAACAGAACCAACAAAAAGGAAAAAAACAACAATAAAACAAATGGAAAGGAGCAGGAAAGGAAAATGTAGAGGGGGAAAAAAAGTACAAAAACTGGAAGGCAAAGCAAAGAAATACCAAGAAAGAGCAAAGACATAGAATGCAACATGATGGCAAAACAAAGGGTTCAAAGAAAGTAAAAAACAAGGAACTGCCATCCCAAATTTTTCAAAGGACAGAAGAAATAAATAAATAAATGACAATAAAGAAAAAAGCAAAGCAAAGCAGAAAGGAAACCAAAGCAAAGAGAGAAAACCATTAAAGGAAT
>NW_011183513.1:0-482 GCF_000146605.3 Meleagris gallopavo
AGAATAGTGCTCTCAGTCTTTGAAATTTAACAGACAGATCTATAATATAAATCCTATAGATCCAGATTTCTCTCGTGCAGGATTACGGCTGGCTTTGAAACCTGCAGCACATTCAGTGAGTGGGGGCCACGTGTTTCCCACATAGCTGGATTTGGGCTTTGGCACAAAACACAGTTCTTTGCAGTTGCTCTCTTTGGAACAGCACCAACCTACCTGTTAAGGGAGCTTCCTGAAGATTCTGTGCTCTCTGAGAACCATCTGAACCGTCTGTTCCACAGCTTTTAGCAGGCCTCCCATGAGATGATACGCTCTCAGTGGAGTTACAACATTTCATTTCTTCAGTTTCATTCTGTTAAAGCAGTGTTTCCATTAAGAGAACGTAAAGGTACTCCACAGGTATTTGAAGAAACCTAAGGAATGATCCTACGCTCTTGCTGTTTAAAGCATGTTTGGTCTGAAAAAAATCACGAGCTAACTGCTGG
>NW_011183514.1:0-457 GCF_000146605.3 Meleagris gallopavo
CTGATCTGAATTCAGCCCGCCTTGATTGAATAGAACATTTTCTCCTCCATACTTCAAATCTCGCCATGCTGGCTGGCCAAAAGAACAGTTCCTTCTTCTTTGGAAGGGATGCTGATACATGTATCACTCTCTATCTGCAGAGCACAGAGTTATTTCCTCAGAAGTACTCGTGCTTGGCAACAGCATCCTGCAACGCAGCATATCTGGGGTTTGACTAACCCTTTTGCACAACCATTATCAGGATTGCAAGTCTCAGCATCCCTGTGTGAACAGAGCCAGTGCCGTACTGTGCTGAAGCTTAAGCATTCTGGTGACATTCTGAATATTTCTGGCCATGGATGTAGCGGTGTTCATGCAAAGAAGGATGTGAGGCACCCTCACTTGTTGCAATCAGCAGCATTTATTCAGAGTGCGTGAGTGAGAAGGAGGGGACTGGGAGGCAAACCAGAAGCATTTC
>NW_011183515.1:0-538 GCF_000146605.3 Meleagris gallopavo
TTAGCTGGGTGCAGAATAAAGTATCTCACTTAGAGTTAAGTCTAAGAAAAAGAAATTATTTACTCTGGAGAAATTCAGTGGCACCAGGACCTGCTGCTCATTAGAAAGCACCCTATTTATTCACATTTATTTTTCAAATAATAGTAGGAAGAACACTGTAGCTGAGGAATTATGTTTGTATTACTGCTTCTTTTCTCCATTTGTAAGACTCACTGAATTGTACCATGGAGGCTTAATTTTTCACTCTGATTTTCTTTTCACGGTTTGCAAATAGTCTATTTATAATTACTTTCAATTAACTCAGCCTTAGCCGATCAACAGACCATAAACTGAACTTAAACTGTTATGAGCTGTGCTTTGTGATGAGAATTTATCCTTACATTAAGTGTTAGTTCATTAGAAAATCTGAGCTCAGGGAATTACAGGAGCTAAATACAAGTTTTAAAATTCATAAACAAACAACAGGAATTCTAATCTAAAAAATAGTTCAAAATTTCATTGGCAATTATCAGTTAAGCACAAGTCCATGGATGATAGC
>NW_011183516.1:0-303 GCF_000146605.3 Meleagris gallopavo
CAGTTCCCTCAACATTTCTTTCTAAGAGAGGTGCTCCAGCCCTCTGATCATCTTCGTGGCCCTTCTCTGGACCTGCTCCAAAAGCTCCACATCATTCCCGTGCTGGAGCCCCAGGCCTGGACGCAGTGCTGCACATGGGGCCGCACACCAGAGCCGAGTCGAGGGGGACAATCACCTCCCTCTCCCTGCTGGTCGCTCCTCTTTGAATGCAGCCCAGGATACAGTTGGCCTTCTGGGCTGCAAGTGACACACTACTGGCTTATGTCCACGCTCTTTGTCCACCAGGATCCCCGAGTCCTCCGC
>NW_011183517.1:0-322 GCF_000146605.3 Meleagris gallopavo
ATGTTTTGGGGGCAAAATCTGTATATTTCTAGGGAGAAAACGTCCTATTTCTGGTTGAAAAATGGTATTTGTGGGAGGAAACTGGAGTTCCTGGCAGAAAATGGCATATTTTTGGGAGAAAGCGGCTATTTGCGGTATAAAATGTCGTATATTTGCGATAAAACTGGCATTTCTTGGAGAAAATATCATATTTTTGGGGAAAAATCTACTATTTCTTGGAAAAGGTGTCATATTTAAGGGAAGAAATCTGGTATTTCTGGAGAAAATGTCATGTTTGGGGATAAAATAGGTATTTCTGGTGAAAAACGTAGAGTCTTCGGTG
>NW_011183518.1:0-553 GCF_000146605.3 Meleagris gallopavo
ATATTCTGGATCAAAATGGTCTTTCCGCAGTAAAATGCCAAAAGTCTGGGAGTAAGTGTCATCATGAGGAATGTAATGGAGTGTAATTGGGAGGAACTGGGAGGAATTTCTCGGAGTCGTGGTATTTGTGGGTGCATATGTCCCATTTAGGGAAGGAAAGGAGTATTCTTAGCCAAACTGCCATAGCATTTAGGGAAAATGTCCTATCCTTGGGAGACAAGTGGTATTTGTGGGAGAAGATGTCCTATTCTTGGTTGCAAGTGTCCTATTTGGTCTTGTCATCTAGTCTTCTTGGGAGAAAACGTGCGGTAGTTTGAAGAAAACAGGTATGCCTGGGAGAAAATATCATCTTTTTGGAAGAACAGGCCCAATTTCCAAGTGAAATGTGGTATTTCTGGGAGAAAATGACAAGTACGTGGGAGAAAAGTGGACAATTGTGGGAAAGACTGACTTCTCTTGGAGGGCAAGTGTGGTATTTTGGTGTGAAAAGGGTCCTTTGGGAGAAAACGGGGTGTAGGATGGGAGGAAATGTCCTGTTGAGGAGTGTCTAGCA
>NW_011183519.1:0-490 GCF_000146605.3 Meleagris gallopavo
CAGCACCCACTGCCAGGCAGTAAGAGACCGCCCCACCCGGAAGGGCCAGATCCCAGGACTTCCGTAATGTATAGGGATAGGTGCCTGGAATTGGAGCATTAACACTTGAACTCCCAGTACACTACATGATGTTTTGATGCGGAATACTGAGAACCAAAAAAACCCATAAAACCATGACACATGTGCAAGGAATTACGAGTAGCACAGCCTGGCCACAGGCAGGCTAAGTTAGAGAACAGCTCCATAGAGATTTCTGAGATGTCCCCAGGGCAGCACTCAGCGTAACTGAGCGTGTGCACCTCTCTCCTGGCTGGTGTCTCTGCTGGGGGAAGAGGGGCTCTGCCTGCTGACCGATCCCAGAAGGATCAGCTCTTCTGACTTCCCTCCGATGGTTGCTTCCCTCATCTTCCCTCTCTCTTCAGCTGTTTTATACTACGTTTTACCCTACTAGGCAGAGCTTGAGTGCCTCTCATCATTGCATACCTTTGTT
>NW_011183520.1:0-510 GCF_000146605.3 Meleagris gallopavo
TTTGGATGAGTCTGCCTCCCTTTGGGAACGAGTGCTAATAGCCGTGAAAGAAAGGTATCGCTTCAAAGACGGCTTGAAGCCTGTGATGAAAAGATGGGATACAGTTGAAAAGGGTATCCAGTACTTGAGGGAAATGGCTGTGGTGGAAATGCTGTTCGACCCTAACTTTGTTCCTAACCACCCACGACAAGAACGCGATCCTGAGAGAGTGAGGACGACGCCTGAGATATGGCAGAGACTCATAACAACAGCACCAGACAGATATGCCGGTACACTACTGTCAGCTAATGACAGATACCGGGAACAAGAGAGAATACCCTTAGTTTTTGAATTGATTCTTACGCTCCAAAACTACGAACAACAGCTACCCCAACTCACGCTTCCATTGCTGCCATCTCACAAGTAACGAACCAACTGAATGAAATGCAGGAGCAAATATCTCAACTGATTAATCGTGACAAACCTGTGCCAGTATCAGAAGTGACCCAGTGAAGATCAGGATAATCAAAA
>NW_011183521.1:0-437 GCF_000146605.3 Meleagris gallopavo
GAAATACCAGTTTTCTCCCAGAAATAGGACATTTTCTCAATGAACTTGCCGTTTTTTCTCAGAAATACCTGTTTTCTCCCAGAAATAGGACATTTTTCAACCAGAAACATGACATTTTCTCCCAGAAATACCAGTCGTCTGCCTAGAAATATGACATTTTTCCCCAGAAGTTGCAGGATTCTCCCCTGATATATGATATTTTCTCCTAGAAATAACAGTTTTCTCCAATAATAGATGACGTTTTCTCCCAGAAATACAAGCTTTCTCCATGAAAGATGACATTTTGTGCCAGATATGCCAATTTTCTCCTGACAAACCCAACGTTTTCTACCAGAAATTCCAGTTTAGTCCCCCAAAACACGGCATTTTCTCCCAGATATGCCAGTTTTCATCCTCAAAATATGACATTTCTCCAAGAAAATAGGAGTTTTCTCCCC
>NW_011183522.1:0-479 GCF_000146605.3 Meleagris gallopavo
CCTACCTTCACTTTTTAAACTTACCATCAGACCAACGTCACAAGTTACCACATGCAGTCTTAAGACAAAAATGAAACCTTCAGTGAAACCTGAATGTGGGTGGCACTCACAGTGCACCACGTACACTGCTTATTCCAGTGATGCCACTTTGTTGGACCAGCCCAGCTTGCCAAAACGTTTTAAAGAGTGGTCGGAACTGTCTGGAATAGAACAGCTCAGTTGGAAGGGACCTTCACAGATAGCGCAGTTGCCTCACCTCTTCAGGTCTAACTGAACCTTAAAGCATCTCAGATCTGAAAGCATAAGCCTTAAAGCAGAGAGGCATGACCAGCAGTTCGAGGGAGGTGATGCTGCCCCCCTACTCTGCTCTCATTGACACACCATCTGGAGCACTGCGTCCAGTTCTGGAGCCCTCCACACAAGGACATGGAGTTGTTCAGGCAGGTCCAGAGGAGGGCCGACAAAGATGATCAGAGGGC
>NW_011183523.1:0-509 GCF_000146605.3 Meleagris gallopavo
AAAGCTGTGGAACAGATGGTTCAGACGGTTCTCAGAGAGCACAGAATCTTCAGGAAGCTCCCTTAACAGGTAAGTTGGTGCTGTTCCAAAGAGAGCAACTGCCAAGAACTGTGTTTTGTGCCAAAGCCCAAATCCAGCTAGGTGGGAAACACGTGGCCCCCATTCACTGAATGTGCTGCAAGTTTCAAAGCCAGCCGTAATCCTGCACGAGAGAAATCTGGATCTATAGGATTTCTATTATATATCTGTCTGTTAAATTTCAAAGACTGAGAGCAGTATTCTGGTTGTCTCAGAGCATGGAACTAAAAGATGACTTCTTGAACAGTAAAAGTTTCAGTAGCAGCTACCATGGTAGTAGGTGGAGATTGGTTAGTAAAAAGCACAGATTTCCCATGAGTAATTTGCAACAAATCCTCTTCAGTTGCTGTTTATTAATGTCTTCTGGAATTCCAAACGCTCAAAGTTACTCAGTAGTACGTGTTGCTGCAAGCAGCTTTTCTTTTTGTTCT
>NW_011183524.1:0-555 GCF_000146605.3 Meleagris gallopavo
CAGGGAGAGGGAGGTGATTGTCCCCCTCGACTCGGCTCTGGTGTGCGGCCCCATGTGCAGCACTGCGTCCAGGCCTGGGGCTCCAGCACAGGAATGATGTGGAGCTTTTGGAGCAGGTCCAGAGAAGGGCCACGAAGATGATCAGAGGGCTGGAGCACCTCTCTTAGAAAGAAATGTTGAGGGAACTGGGATTGTTTGTGTGGGAGAAGAGAAAGCTCTGGAGATAGCTCATGACAGCCTTCCAAGACTCGAAGGGAGCGCATAAGCAGGAGGGGGCAACGGCTGTTTAGGACGGTGGATAGCGATAGGACAAGGGGAAATGGTTTTGAAGTGAGACAGGGGAGGTTTAGGTTGGTTATTATGAGGCAGCTTTTCACGCCCAGGGTGGTGACGCACTGGAATGTGTGCTTGAGAGTCACTTGCAGGATGATCTGCTCCATGATCCGTGACCAGCACAGAGGTGAGACTGACATGCTGGTAGTTCCCCGCGTCACACTTTCTATCCTTCCTAAGAGGTGTGCTGTCACCTTTTTTCTCCTCACCAGGGACTTGACC
>NW_011183525.1:0-326 GCF_000146605.3 Meleagris gallopavo
TGTCTCTTTCTTATTAGTGGGTGGAGACATGGCACTGATTTTGTTGATCACATCTGTTGGGATGTGACGACGGCCATCTTGCCACTTTATACCTAGGAACTGAATTTCCTGGGCAGGCCCTTTCACTTTGCTTCGCTTAATAGCGAAACCAGCACGCAGAAGGATCTGGATTATTTGCTCTCCTTTTCAATTTCACAAACTCTCTCCCTCTCCAGGATAGTATTGAATAAGGCCCGGTAAGCATTAGCCAGGCCCCAAACAATTTGGGCCTCCTCAGATCTTCCTGAGCCACGACATTCCTGTCTCAAATATCTGTTTAAATTTTC
>NW_011183526.1:0-640 GCF_000146605.3 Meleagris gallopavo
AGAACACATTCTCCCCAACAAATACCTCCCCTCTCCAATACAATGACATTACCTCCCAGTAATGCTACCTTGGGCCCAAACATTGGACAGCTTCTCCCACAAGTACTACTTTTCCATCCAAAACAGGACATCTTCTCCCCAGAGAATGCTATTTTCTCCCGGAAACAAAGCAGCTTTCTCACAAATGGGTGGCATTTTCCAACCAACTATGCTACTCTCTCCCAGAAAGAGCACTTTTCTGACAAGTACCTTCCCTTTTCTCTCAAAAATACTGCTAGGCACTCCTCAACAGGACATTTTCTCCCATCTACACCCCGTTTTCTCCCCAAAGGACCCCTTTTCACACCAAAAATACCACACTTGCCCTCCAAGAGAAGTCAGTCTTTCCCACAGTTGCCCACTTTTCTCCCATGTACTTGTCATTTTCTCCCAGAAATACCACATTTCACTTGGAAATTGGGCCTGTGCTACCAAAAAGATGGTATTTTCTCCCAGGCATACCTGTTTTCTTCAAACTACCGCACGTTTTCTCCCAAAAAGACTAGATGACAAGACCAAATAGGACACTTGCAACCAAGAATAGGACATCTTCTCCCACTAATACCACTTGTCTCCCAAGGATAGGACATTTTCCCTAAAT
>NW_011183527.1:0-511 GCF_000146605.3 Meleagris gallopavo
CTCTCTCTCTTTTTTAGGAGGGAACCCTGAGCGTACTTAAGGGCTGGTAGGTATTTGGGCCTGGAAGCTGCTTCCTTCACTTGAGAGTGTGGGGGAGTATTGGTCCTTGGAATGGGGTAAGTGGTTTCTTTTTTCTTTCAGGGCTGTGATCTTGTCTTTTTGGGGGATGGCATGTGCACTGAAGGGCTGCTAGGTGTAAGAGCAGCATGTGAATCTGGAGACTGCTTCCTTTGGGGTGTGGGGTGAGCCCTTAGAATGGGGTGAGTGACTCCTGCTTTCTTTCAGAGCTGTGAGCTCTGCTTTTCTGGAGGATCTCAAGCTGGATGGCTGTAATTAATAGGGCTAATTGCATCCACGTGGTGTTTTTTAAGGGCATTGTGTGCATCCTTGTTGTGTTTTAAATTATGTTCTGCGTCTCTTCTGATTTCATTTTGCAGCCTGATGGAGTTGAAGGATTGCCTGGGCTCCTCCAGTCAGTGGTGTGAGATGTGTCCAGCAGGTAATGAACATC
>NW_011183528.1:0-428 GCF_000146605.3 Meleagris gallopavo
ATCACCACTGACCACCACGGTTGAGCGGGAAGTCTCTGGTCACGGCTCAGCACGATAGAGTTTCCATGGCACATCACAGTCAGTACGTTTTCACTGGCCAGGAAATGACAGAGATGATAATCCTGTGCTGTCAAAAGTGCAAAACATCATTAGAAGTGTAAAGCCATCTTAACTTGGGATGTGACTAAATTCTGGGAGGTTTCTTTCTGCACTGGAATCAATGCTGAAGTTGGAAAGGCTGCATCCAGTGTGATGTTCAGATAACTTCCTGCAGAAAATGCAGCATATATCCATCGAATCCTTAGGAAGGCACCTGCCAAGTCCAACTGCAATGCACAAGGACACCACAGCTAGATCAGGTTGCCTGGGGCCTCATCCAGCCTCACCCTGGAAGTCTCACCATCCTCACTGAAAAAGTCTTTTTCTTT
>NW_011183529.1:0-486 GCF_000146605.3 Meleagris gallopavo
AGGCGCTGGGTGTGACGGGCCCCCACCCCTGGCTATGGCAGGAGGATGCGGGGATCCCAGGCCCTGCCCTCCCCCAGGAAACGGCCCCCAAAAGTCACCTCATCATCGCCGCCCAGCTTCTCTTTCCCAAAGCCGACCTCACTAACGCAGTCCCAAAACAGAGCTGAATTGCAGAGAGGAGGAGCGGGGCCACAGACGGTGTCAGGGAGGGTCCGAGGGCGGTGCAGATGGTGGCAGTGGGGGGAGCAGAGCGACTCCCGGATGCTTTGGGAGCAGGCCTGAGCGCCCCTTCTCACTGAGCCACAGGGTTAAGGTGAATCTCCTCTGCATTCCCAATTCCAGTGAGATTTGCAGAAGCGCCAGCAAGCTTCAGCACTCCAACTCCAACTGCAGCTGGAGAAAGCTTGACAAGGAGAAGAATCTTACAGCAGAAGGAGACGTCTTTGTCCAGGTGAGGCTGGAGGCTCCGGGCTGGGATCAGCTCAC
>NW_011183530.1:0-454 GCF_000146605.3 Meleagris gallopavo
GTTGATTTGTCTTGTAACTCTCTTACCCGTGCTTGAAGTACAGGAGTAGGTTGTTTATGCCACTCCTTCATATCTTCTCCATGGTCACGTAGGTAATGCCACAAGGCAAAACGTGATGTGGTCTTACTGTTGTCACTTGCTCGAGCAGGAGAACGTCTTCTTTTGATGGCTGAGACATTAGATGCCACCGGCTGGGAGGAAATCAAGTTGATGAGCCCCTCCAATAGGCTGTTTTGGGAATTCTGGCCCCCATTTGATGTATCCGTTACCACCACGGATTTATCAGCTTCAGGCACGGTTGATAGTTTGTCTATTATATCTTCTTGTTTGTTCTCCATTCTGTCCAGCTTTTCAGCTACTTTTGTAATGGCTGAAACACAAGCTCGCAGAGGGCTTAAATGTAACTCAAAGTCTTGAAGTTTATTAACCAATTCACTTATAAGGGGTCTTCTTT
>NW_011183531.1:0-481 GCF_000146605.3 Meleagris gallopavo
AATGCTGATTAGTGGCTTTTACAAAAAGACAGAATATGTCACCTTTTCTACTTAATTTTCAAACCAATGAATCTTGAACCCATTCACCATTGAGATATTTAAGAATCATTTCACTTCAGCTTCATTTTTGCATTCTTGTCTTCTGCTAAAGATAAAAACAGTAACCTTAAGCCTGGCAGAAACACTATTTCTGACCTCTGAGACCATGAGTATTTTCTCTGATGTCTCTATTACGTGAGATGACTGACAAACATCTTGATGACTTCAGTTCTTCATGGCATCCATTTCTGTTTTAACACGAGGCGACTCATCCTTCAGAGACCAGAAAAGCAAGCTATGAAATTGCTAACTAATCTGACAGACCAGGTACCACATCTGACTATTGTGGAACAAAGAAGTCAAAGCATATCTGTGACAGTACACAGTTCCACATCAACTCAGCAGAGGCTGACATTACTCCCACAGGAATTCTACAACACAG
>NW_011183532.1:0-506 GCF_000146605.3 Meleagris gallopavo
ACAAGCCAGCAGTGGGCCCTTCCTGCCCAGAAAGCCAACCGTATCCTGGGCTGCATCCAAAGATGCGCAGTCAGCGGGCCAAGGGAGGAGATCCCCATCCCTCTGCTCTGCGCTGGTGAGGCCTCACCTGCAGTGCTGCGTCCAGATGTGGAGTCCTCAGTGCAGGGAGACATGGAGCTGAGCGAGTGCATCCAGAGTACAGCCACAAACACGAACCCAAGGATGGAACCCCTGTCCTGTAAGCAAGGAGAGCTGGGCTGTTCAGCCTCCTGGAGAAGTGAAGGCTCCAAGGGAACCTGGTAACAGCCTTTCAATACCTAAAGGAAAGAACAAGGGAAAATGGAGGTGAAATCTAAGGAAAATGTCTTGTACAGCGAGGGTGCTGAGGCAGTGGCACAGGTTGCCAGAGACATGGTGGATGTGCTGGCCCTTTCAAGGGGAGCCTGGCTCAGACTCTGAGCAACTTGATCTAGCTGTGGATGGTCAGCAGTGGGGGAGTCGGATCG
>NW_011183533.1:0-497 GCF_000146605.3 Meleagris gallopavo
ACCAACATGGGGTGCGTGATGTTCATTACCTGCTGGACAGATCTCACACCACTGACTGGAGGAGCCCAGGCAATCCTTCAACTCCATCAGGCTACAAAATGAAATCAGAAGAGACGCAGAACATAATTTAAAACACAACAAGGATGCACACAATGCCCTTAAAAAACACCCACCGCATGGATGCAATTAGCACATAGCCCTATTAATGACAGCCATCCAGCTTGAGATCCTCCAGAAAAGCAGAGCTCACAGCTCTGAAATCAAGCAGGAATCACTCACCCCCATTCTAAGGGCTCACCCCACACCCCAAACGGAAGCAGTCTCCAGATTCAGATGCTGCTCTTACACCTAGCAGCCCTTCAGCGCACTTGGGATCCCCCAAAAACGAAGAGATCACAGCCCTGAAAGAAAAAGAGAACCACTTACCCATTCCAAGGACCAATACTCCCCCACACTCTCAAGTGAAGGAAGCAGCTTCCAGGTCCAAATACCTACCA
>NW_011183534.1:0-500 GCF_000146605.3 Meleagris gallopavo
GTGCTGGTCACGGATCATGGAGCAGATCATCCTGGAAGTGACTCTCAAGCACACATTCCAGTGCGTCACCACCCTGGGCGTGAAAAGCTGCCTCCTAATAACCAACCTAAACCTCCCCTGTCTCACTTCAAAACCATTTCCCCTTGTCCTATCGCTATCCACCCTCCTAAAGAGCTGTTGCTCCCTCCTGCTTATGCGCTCCCTTCGAGTCTTGGAAGGCTGTCATGAGCTATCTCCAGAGCTTTCTCTTCTCCCACACAAACAATCCCAGTTCCCTCAACATTTCTTTCTAAGAGAGGGGCTCCAGCCCTCCGATCATCTTCGTGGCCCTTCTCTGGACCTGCTCCAAAAGCTCCACATCATTCCCGTGCTGGAGCCCCAGGCCTGGACGCAGTGCTGCACATAGGGCCGCACCAGAGCCGAGTCGAGGGGGGACGAATCACCTCCCTCTCCCTGCTGGTCGCTCCTCTTTGAATGCAGCCCAGGATACAGTTGGCCTT
>NW_011183535.1:0-475 GCF_000146605.3 Meleagris gallopavo
CTCGATTGGCAGTTCCTCAGGTGTGCTACTGGCTAATTTCTCACTGATCATTAGAAACAGAAAGTTAATTCTGCTGGGAATTTAGCCATCTTCTGCATCTCCTTCTTCTCCTGATCTCTGTCCTACCTCCGTTTGACACAGATACACATTCAGAGTCTAATACTTTGACTCACATGAAGGTCGAGTTTCCACCTTAGCAGCTCACCTGCTGCTGTTGTCACAACTGCATTGTCCACTTGAACTGCGGGCTTGGATGGGACCTTGTGAACAGCACTCTGTTGGCAGACTTGGGAGTGTTTTCCCACAGGTAGTTATCCCTGGTCAGTAGAAGAAGAACAGAATTCATACATGTATGCACATATTATAAATACAGTCATTATATAGTGACATAAATCAACATAAAATTGTATATAGTTATCTATTTTAAATACATGAAATAGACATGAATATAGACAAAAAATTAAAATACCATAAA
>NW_011183536.1:0-474 GCF_000146605.3 Meleagris gallopavo
GAACAATTCAATTCTTCAGCTTTCATAAACACCCAGCACTTAGTCTCACAATTAGGATGCTCAGTTATAAGAACTGGTTCTGTTACTTAATTTATGTTCCCAGTTTCTTAGTCAGTGTCTTCCCTGGCTCACCAGCGATGTCCTTCTAGTGAGCTAAAATACTACCCAGAGGGGTGTTTTTTGGAATTTTCTTAGACACTCTCTGTCCCATGATAACCTTTTATATCTGTCCAGTTCTAATTGTAGATGAAAGTCCTTCATGTGTGGCTGGGTAATGGAGTCTACTTGCTTTCCCAGGGAATGTTTTCAGATCGCATTCCTTAGCCAAGAGCCATAACCAACATCCCCCAGCAAGACAGGAATTTTTAAACCAGAAATGTAATTCCACAAATATCACTTTCACAACATAAACATTTAACAATCACCAGGACAATAACAAAAATACAATATAGTTTCCACAACCAAGAAAACCAG
>NW_011183537.1:0-499 GCF_000146605.3 Meleagris gallopavo
TTCTCTCCTCCATTGTGGAGCTGCTCTCTCTGTTTTTTAGCAGGGAACCCTGAGCGTCCTTAAGGGCTGGTAGGTATTTGGAGCTGGAAGCTGCTTCCTTCACTTGAGAGTGTGGGGGAGTATTGGTCCTTGGAATGGGGTAAGTGGTTTCTTTTTTTTTTTCAGGGCTGTGATCTTCTCTTTTTGGGGGTAGTGGCAATGCACTGAAGGGCTGCTAGGTGTAAGAGCAGCATCTGAATCTGGAGACTGCTTCCTTTGGGGTGTGGGGTGAGCCCTTAGAATGGGGTGAGTGATTCCTGCTTTCTTTCAGAGCTGTGAGCTCTGCTTTTCTGGAGGATCTCAAGCTGGATGGCTGTAATTAATAGGGCTATGTGCTAATTGCATCCATGCGGTGTTTTTTAAGGGCATTGTGTGCATCCTTGTTGTGTTTAAATTATGTTCTGCGTCTCTTCTGATTTCATTTTGCAGCCTGATGGAGTTGAAGGATTGCCTGGGCTCC
>NW_011183538.1:0-475 GCF_000146605.3 Meleagris gallopavo
ACGTGGCACAGATGGAGGTAGAGTATGAAGCTGTGATTGCTCTTTGTTCCCTGACTTGAGCCAGCAGAGTGAGCTGCAGATGAGCTCTCCTGCTTTTCAGGACAGAGAGAATCCTTGCGACTCTACTGGTGTCACTGAAAAGCTGCCCTCAAAGCTTTCTTTCCTGGCTACGGGCATCTAGATGGCCGTGAAAGTCATAGTGGCAACAGAATCAGATCTGGCGTAACAAACATGCAGGAGCATTGTCCCCCATCCTGCCTGGATTTTGTCACCCAAAGACACAGTGCTGTTCCCATTTTCACCAAGTTAAAGGAAGGTGGCACTGCTAGTGAGCCAAGGGATTGGGGTCGGTGGACCAGCTCCTGTGTCCAGTCCATGGCTGAGGTCTCCAGGCAATGGGTTACAGGGAAGTGAGCAGACTCTTATGCTCCTCTTGGCTTGCTTTGTGCTTGCAGTGGCACTGTTTGCACCTTTG
>NW_011183539.1:0-508 GCF_000146605.3 Meleagris gallopavo
CCGCTGCTGATGGCTGAAAGCGGCGTTCGTGGAGAAGCGCGATTTCTCGGCCATGTACGGCCAAGTCTCCGGAGCGGTTCAGCGCGAATGCCGCTTTCAACGCGTGAGAACGAAGGAGTGCGATTCCGATGCCGACAAGTGCGAATTCAGCCTACTGCACTACCTGCGAGTGGAGGGGGTTTTTCTCCGAAGTCCTGAAATGATTACTCCTCACTGTCCGAAACTCTCTCCCTGAAAGCACTACGGTTGTCGCTCCTCAAACTTGCACATGCCTTTTTAGAGCGTGTTTTCCCTTCCACTCTTTTCCTCTCTGAATGCAGATGTGTAGCAGTGAAAAAATTCACTAGTATGAATTGTGGCTCGAACTAAAGCGGAGACATACTATTCAGAGGTAGGCGTAGTGCATTCTGCATGTAACAAAGGCCAAGTGCAAACCGCTCCTTTCCGATGTGCGCACAGGAATTCGCTCACTGGTCGGAGGAAAGCAGCCGGCTGAAGTGGCCCGTTC
>NW_011183540.1:0-515 GCF_000146605.3 Meleagris gallopavo
CCTACACCAGGTCGCACAGGTAGGCGTCCAGGCGAGACTTTAATATCTCCAGAGAAGGAGACTCCACAACCTCCCTGGGCAGCCTGTTCCAGTGCTCCGTCACCTCACCGTGAAGAAGTTCTTACGCACATTCGTGCGAAACTTCCTGTGCTGCAGCTGATGTCCGTTTCCCCTCATCCTGTCTCCACGTACCACTGAAAAGAGACTGGCCTCACCGCTATGGCCGCCACACCTCAGGTATTTATAAACCTGGATCAGGTCCCCTCTCAGTCGTCTTTTCTCAAGGCTGAACAGACCCAGTTCACTCAGCCTTTCTTCATAGGGGAGATGCTCCAGGCCCTTCACCATCTTTGTGGCCCTCCGCTGGACTCTTTCCAAGAGATCCCTGTCTTTTTGTACTGGGAGCCCAGAACTGGACACAGTACTCCAGATGAGGCCTTACCAGGGCACAGTAGAGGGGGAGGATCACCTCCCTCAACCTGCTGGACAAGCTCTTCTTAATGCACCCCAGAATG
>NW_011183541.1:0-508 GCF_000146605.3 Meleagris gallopavo
ATATATATATTTAAAATAAGCTACAGAAATTGATTTTGCTTGGGTTTGTCAGGCACTCAGAACTATGCCACACACTGTGCACAGGGGTGGATGTGGAAATGCATCGTATTGCGTAGCTACAAGGTCTGGGGGTCTGTACTCTTAGTGAGGAATCAGAGACACCACCACACATTTGAAGCCCAGAATCATCACAGAATCAAAGAATCTGGAACTGGGAACCAATCACCGAATCTGACATAACAGAACTTTACACTCACAGGAGCTGCTAATCCTCGTAGCGTCCTCGACGCAGTCCTCAGACTAGAATCCCAGACTGCAGGAACCCCCGTAACAACCCGGGCAGTATTGAATCACCGCGTTTCGTTTCCTCGCTCCCACAGAGGGCAGCTTTCTATAGAGCACGCTCACAAGGGATGGCGTCAGTCAGCATCACCCAGCCGCTCCTTACGGAACGGCTTGTCTCCAATAGCAAAGCACCCCCTTGCCGGCCCCACGGGGCCCCACGACG
>NW_011183542.1:0-496 GCF_000146605.3 Meleagris gallopavo
ACTTGGTTTCTTCAATTAGTGGGAAGAACCCTGGGAAAGATCCATTTCCCTGCCAGCATTTAGGTCAGCTTCAGCAGTCGAGTGAGGGGAAAGTTTCAACTCTGTGCTAATGGGAACTGCTGCCTCAGCTTGACATTAAGAACAGAGACAATACTTTCATCAGCACTCCTGAAAACAAACTGAAGCTTCTGAGGAACCATGAGAGCAGATGCACCCAAAGAAGGGTCAGAAAGTAATTTCATGCATTCACACCATTCCTGCCTTGGACAAACCATCAGTATTGCAAACATCCTGTTCAGACAAGTAACACTGTTAACTCAGACTGGAAAGTTACTGATTGTAGGAAATAATTCCTCTTGCCTGTTTTCTTAAGGATTCATTTTGCTTCTCTGAGCTCGTCCCGACATTTGCTGATCTCCCTCAGCGAAGTTTCAAGCTTATTCACTTCTGCATCCTTCAGCTGTAGAAATATCACATTTCAGACATGATGAACCAG
>NW_011183543.1:0-495 GCF_000146605.3 Meleagris gallopavo
CTAAGACAGTAAGTTAGTTGACTCACGTGGAGTAACATCCTTGCAATTCTCAAGGTCCAGAATTAGTGTAGAAGTTGAGAGCTGGGACAAATCTCAGCTAAAGAGCTGTGAGCCCTTATTTGCTGAACACATGTACTCCACCTCTCTTCAACATTCAAAGAATGCGATGTACTCCAGAGTTCAGTAGCATGGAGTTCAGGCTGTGACGGTGCTCAGGGCCAAGCTCTCATCCCATTGTGCTGGCCAGGACCAATGCACACAGACGTCAGCCACACCTGCTTGCCCTTCTGTCTGGTGAAACACAACCGCGGTAGCACTAACCACTCACACACACAAAACTTGGCCCAAGCCTTTCTTTTATACTTGATAAGTGGAAGCAGTGCTGGAATTCCCAGTAGCTCATTTGTAACGCTTTTGCTTTTATTGTTAATTTGTAAGAGGAATTTTGTCACTACTGTGCTTGGATACTGGGACTTATCCATACGTAACACATGT
>NW_011183544.1:0-411 GCF_000146605.3 Meleagris gallopavo
TTGAAGACCGGAGTGACATTGGCTATCCTCCAGTCTTCAGGGACCTCCCTTGTTATCCAAGACCTCTCAAAAATGATGGAGAGCGGTTCGGCAATGACCTCCGCCAGCTCCCTCAGCACACGTGGATGCACCCCATCAGGTCCCATGGACTTGTGGACCTTAGTACTGCCTAGGCGCTCACGCACGTCCTCTTTCCTGACTAAAGGGAAGTCTCCCATTCCCCAGACTCTCTCACTAACCTCCAGGGTGTGGGAAACCTGAGGAAGAGCCTTTTCACTGAAGACAGAAGTAAAGAAGGCATTCAGTATCTCTGCCTTCTCAGCATCCCCCGTTACCAGAACCCCCCCTCACTTAGTAAGGGCCCACATTCTCTCTAGTTTTCCTTTTGCTGTTAAACATACTTGGAAGAAG
>NW_011183545.1:0-602 GCF_000146605.3 Meleagris gallopavo
GGGCTTTAGCCTTCCTCGTTGCATCCCTGCAGGCCCTGACTACATTCCTATATTCTTCCCAAGCGATCAGACCCTTTTTCCACATTTCATGGACTTTCTTCTTTCCTTTGAGCTTGCGCATGAGCTCCTTGCTCATCCACAAAGGTCTCCTGCCACCTTTTCCCGATTTCTTGCTCACAGGGACGCACCGATCCTGAGCTTGGAAGAAGAGCTGTTTAAATGCTGACCAGCTCTCAGAGGCCCCCTTACCTTCTAACACCCGAGCCCACGGGATAGCTCCAAGTAGGTCCCGGAAGAGATCGAAGTTGGCTCTCCTAAAGTCCAGGGTAGCAATCCTACTTATTGCTTTGCTTCTTCCGCTCAGGATCTTGAACTCCACCATCTCATGATCACTACAACCCAAACTGCCCCCTACCTTTACTTCCTTAACAAGTCCATCCCTGTTGTGAAAATAAGGTCCAGTAACACCCCTCCCCGCGTCGGTTCCTCCACCACCTGCATCAGAAAGTTGTCTTCAACACACTGCAAGAACCGTCTGGACCGTGCGTGCCTGGCTATGTTGGTCATCCAGCAAATATCTGGATAATTGAAGTCCCCCATAA
>NW_011183546.1:0-305 GCF_000146605.3 Meleagris gallopavo
AAATAAACCCATCCTGGGATTAGCCCCTCCCCTTCCGGCAGCCCCGCCCCTCAGATTAGCCAATCCCTGCTTTAGCCCTTCTCTTTGCTACTCCCCATTCGACTAGCCCCGCCCCTTCGTGCCCACTCCGCCTCACGTGTTAACCACGCCCACGATGATAGCCACGCCCCTGGCATTAGCCACGCCCCCTCGATAACCACGCCCACTCCCGTTAGCCCCGCCCCCTGGCGTTCTAATTGCCGGAAGCCGCTCAGCCCCATAAGCCGCTTCACCGCCCACTGCCGCCCCACAGTGCAGCAGGAAAA
>NW_011183547.1:0-405 GCF_000146605.3 Meleagris gallopavo
CAGAGCTGCGGACGTTCAGTGCTGCTCGGAGCAACCATCGCAGACAGCTGCACAGAGCAGGGCTCCAGAAGCACTGACAGCTCCTGTCAGCTTCAGTATTGAAGCGATCTCATCAACTTCCAATTCCGTATTTCAAGCACTTTAAAGAAAAAGCACTAAAGCTGGCAAACACGTGATGGCTTCAGTTAACAAACACCAAGCTAAATGGCACTTAAGGCAACGAGCACCTTAAGTTACTGCACCTCTTGTAGTTTACCCAGAGAGGCTTCTAGCTCCTTTAGAGCTTCTTCTCATTCCTGGAGCTGAAAAAAAAAAATCAAGGAAAAATGTTGAAATGGCTCAAAAACCTGTTCAATTTTCACTTAATCCTGATTTTGCCCTGCAGATGGGGTTTGTTTTATTTAC
>NW_011183548.1:0-489 GCF_000146605.3 Meleagris gallopavo
TCAGCGCGAATGCCGCTTTCTGCGTGTGAGAGCGAAGGAGTGCGATTCCGATACCGACAAGTGCGAATTCAGCCTCCTGCACTACCTGCGAGTGGGGGTTTTTTCTCCGCAGTCCTGAAAGGATCTCTCCCTCTTTCTGAAACGCTCTCCCTGAGAGCACTACGTCTGTGCTCCTCGAACTTGCAGGTGTCTTATTAGAGAAGGTTTTTCCTTCCACTCTTTTCCTCTCTGAATGCAGATGTGTAGCAGTGGAGAACCTCACAGGGACGAATTGTGCCTCGAAATAAAGGCAGAGACATAGTATTCAGAGCTAGTCGAGTGCATTCTGCATGTAGCCAAGGCGAAGTGCAAACCGCTCCTTTCCGATGTGCGCACAGGAGCCCGCTCACTCGTCGGAGAAAAGCAGCCGGCTGAAGTGGCTCGTTCTCGGCAAGCGAGAAACGCGAGACCGCTGCTGACGGCTGAAAGCGGCATTTGGGGAGAAGCGCG
>NW_011183549.1:0-369 GCF_000146605.3 Meleagris gallopavo
AACTTTTTGCCTTCAGGCCAGTCCATGATCACCTCTAGGATTCCTGGACGGTTGAGATTCCCCATCCGCGCTCGCTGCGTAATCAGCGCAATCCACTTACTCCAAGTGGCATCAGTAGCATGATGGGTGGAGGGACCCTTTCCCTTGAACATCCAGTTCAGCACTGGCAGTCGAGGTGCCAGAAGGAGCTGTGTTTCTGTACCGATTACTTCGGAAGCAGCCCGAACCCCCTCATACGCGGCTAAGATCTCCTTCTCAGTTGGAGTGTAGCACTCTTCAGACCCTCTGTACGCCCGACTCCAGAATCCCAGGGGTCGGCCTCGGGTCTTCTTTCCCCTCTGCCATACATTGCTGCAAATGTGCTGGCGT
>NW_011183550.1:0-500 GCF_000146605.3 Meleagris gallopavo
TGGTCACGGATCATGGAGCAGATCATCCTGGAAGTGACTCTCAAGCACACATTCCAGTGCGTCACCACCCTGGGCGTGAAAAGCTGCCTCCTAATAACCAACCTAAACCTCCCCTGTCTCACTTGAAAACCATTTCCCCTTGTCCTATCGCTATCCACCCTCCTAAACAGCCGTTGCCCCCTCCTGCTTATGCGCTCCCTTCGAGTCTTGGAAGGCTGTCATGAGCTATCTCCAGAGCTTTTCTCTTCTCCCACACAAACAATCCCAGTTCCCTCAACATTTCTTTCTAAGAGAGGGGCTCCAGCCCTCCGATCCTCTTCGTGGCCCTTCTCTGGACCTGCTCCAAAAGCTCCACATCATTCCCGTGCTGGAGCCCCAGGCCTGGACGCAGTGCTGCACATGGGGCCGCACCAGAGCCGAGTCGAGGGGGACAATCACCTCCCTCTCCCTGCTGGTCGCTCCTCTTTGAATGCAGCCCAGGATACAGTTGGCCTTCTGGG
>NW_011183551.1:0-502 GCF_000146605.3 Meleagris gallopavo
TTTCTGTGGGCAAGGAGAAAGTGCGTCGAGTCCAAATCTGTTTCTAACTACCTAGGAATTAATTAGCTCAGCAATAAGGGCGTTGTGGAGTTAATGTTGCTGCTGTTCTGGAGTAATTCAGTCTTCACGTTTTGCTCAGTTTCTGTCCAAAGCTGAGATGACAACTGTGTCATCAGACGATGCACCATCTGATGATGTTATTACTGCTGATGAGCTAACAGCTACCCCAGAGCAGAGATCTTGCTGGCTTTCTCAAGCTGCCTTCAACATCCTTCTGTGATAAGAATAAGCCTGGATATGTACCTGAAGAGGATGATGGTAAGGAGAGTCCAAGCTGATTTTTGTGTTGCTTTTTTTGTGGAGAGAGGGTATCATGCCATCAGAACCAACGGACGCCGATATAGTTCAGACTGATGGGCAGTGATACTCCTGCCATCTTCCTTTTGGGCAAGGATCGTGTGTCTCCCTTCCCAAATCTCTCCTGTGGTGCTCTTAATAGAAT
>NW_011183552.1:0-484 GCF_000146605.3 Meleagris gallopavo
CAGCATCCCAGCCACAAAGAGGAAGCTGCCGCGCCGCCGCCATCTTCCAGGCCACAGACGCCGGCGCTAGGCGAAGCTGCCTGTGTCAGCACGGCGGCCAGCACCAGGACTCGGGCCGCTTTCCTGGCACGCTCCCGCTCGGGCCGCTGTTGGCTGTGATGGGCACCGCTGGGTGTAGCAGGAGACGTGGCCGCAGCGATGAATATGGCTCCCCGTAGCCCTGGGCTCCTCGCTGGCCCCCACGAGACCCGCAGTGCAGCGGCAGTGTTCCAGGGGCACCAGCACCGGCCCCAGCCCTACCCCTCCAAAAGTGGGCTGTGCACAAACGGCCTCTTGGACTGGGGCAATGAGGTCTCTAAAGCAGATGGACCGCAGAAGTGTCGGACTGTCAACGCTTTGGGCTGGGAAATGTTGGTTGCGGGTGGGAAATGGGTGGGGGGTGGGAATTGCGGGTGGGAAATGGGTGGGGGGTGGGAAGGGCTGG
>NW_011183553.1:0-580 GCF_000146605.3 Meleagris gallopavo
TATGTCGCCCTTCAATACCCCCATTTTACCAGTCAGTAAACCTGATGGTTCCTACCGATTAGTTCAAGACTTGAGAAAAATTAATGAAATAGTACAAAAAAGGCATCCAGTGGTTCCAAACCCATATACCTTGATGAGTAAAATCCCAAATGAAAACAGGTGGTTTAGTGTTATAGATTTAAAGGATGCCTTTTGGTCTATTCCACTGGATCATGAAAGTAGAGATATATTTGCCTTTGAATGGGAAGATCCTGAAAGTGGGCGGAAACAGCAGTATCGATGGACAGTCCTACCCCAGGGCTTCACAGAATCACCAAATTTGTTTGGGCAAATTTTGGAACAAATATTGGAACAGTTTCAGCCACCAGAAGGAGTGTTACTCCTTCAGTATGTAGATGATCTCTTATTGTCAGGGCCAGAAGAAGCAGAAGTTAGAAGAGCCACAAACGAGTTGCTAAACTTTCTAGGAAACAAGGACTGAGAGTGTCAAAGGATAAACTACAGTATGTAGAAAAGGAAGTTAGGTATTTGGGACACCTAGTCTCTGAGGGAAAGCGCAGAATAACCCCAGAGAGAATTC
>NW_011183554.1:0-516 GCF_000146605.3 Meleagris gallopavo
TCACTATGCTCAGTGAAGAACAGTTGTTCTTTTAGTTACAGTAGGTACTTGGTGATCCGAGCACTGGACAGACATTCTGACTGGACTAAAGCATAACTCAGTGAAAACATCTGCTCTGAGCATCTCTTAATTGAGTGCAAGAGTAAAACCTGTTGCCTGTAAACCCTGACTGGGGACTCAGAGATGCAGAGGGAACCTTTCTAAGGACTGTGTGAACAGAGTCCTGCTTTCATCAGCTTGGCTGTCGTGCTCTTGGCTCTGGGCTTTTTCTGGCTTTGGAGAACACTCTCAGAGTTTTGTACATTACGAGCAAAATCTTGAATTATTCCAGCAGTTAGCTCGTGATTTTTTTTCTCAGACCTTGAACATGCTTTAAACAGCAAGAGAGTAAGGATCGTTTCTTAGGTTTTCTTCAAATACCTGTGGAATACCTTTACGTTCTCTTAATGGAAACACTGTCTTTAACAGAATGAAATTGAAGAAATGAAATGTTGTAACTCCACTTGAGAGCGTATC
>NW_011183555.1:0-506 GCF_000146605.3 Meleagris gallopavo
GAGGCTTTCCAAGGTGGACTTGTCTCACAGAAACCTCACAAAACCAGAGGGCTGACTCATCCAAATGCTTGCTGCCTGCTTGGAAGCCCAAATCCTTCCAGCCTCCAATGTGGGGGCAACATCTCCTGGGTGTGATCATGAGGTGCCTGAACGAGAGGATGACCCAGGCTGGTTACACAGGAGTCACCTTAATTTCCCTGTTCTGTTACTTGAGATAACGCCATTGGGTGGCCCTCCTGTTGTTTTCTTAAAATTTGGCACCAGCCCTGGTGACTTTGGGCCAGAGGCCAAAAGGCTGCAGCCGGTCCAGGAGCTTAAAGGCACAGCCCCAGTTAGAGGGCCCGGCCCCGGGCACGGGACCTGAAGCCACAGCCTGAGTGGCCGGCACCGACCCTGGGGATTAAAGCCCAGTCCCAGCCTGAGAGGCTGGCACGAGTCCTGGGCCTAAAACCTGAAGCCGCAGCACAAGCAGCCAGCACCAGCTTCGGGCCTAAAAGCCACAGCCT
>NW_011183556.1:0-500 GCF_000146605.3 Meleagris gallopavo
GTTCAGCAACATCCAAGGCCAGTTGGACAGCCTTTACCTCTGCAAATTGGCTCGATTCTCCTTTTCCTTCAGTGGCCTCTGCAACTTGTCGTGTGGGGCTCCACACAGCGGCTTTCCATCTGCGGTGTTTCCCCACAATACAACACGATCCATCTGTGAATAGGGCATATGTCTTCTCATTTTTGGGTAGTTCATTATATGGTGGGGCCTCTTTAGCACGTGATATCTCTTCTGCTGGCGGTGTTCCAAACTTTTTGCCTTCAGGCCAGTCCATGATCACCTCTAGGATTCCTGGACGGTTGAGATTCCCGATCCGCGCTCGCTGCGTAATCAGCGCAATCCACTTACTCCAAGTGGCATCAGTAGCATGATGGGTGGAGGGACCCTTTCCCTTGAACATCCAGTTCAGCACTGGCAGTCGAGGTGCCAGAAGGAGCTGTGTTTCTGTACCGATTACTTCGGAAGCAGCCCGAACCCCCTCATACGCGGCTAAGATCTCC
>NW_011183557.1:0-478 GCF_000146605.3 Meleagris gallopavo
TGCACAAAGGCCCCTGAAAGTAAAGGCAGCCTGGCAGGCTTGGACTGCTCCCTGTTGCCAGCACTGCCTCTACCACCTCAGGCAACACCTCTTGGACTCTTGACTGCAGCCTGAGTGCCCAGACAGCGTCCCATCTCTCTCTGTATTGCTGCTGCAAAAAAGGACACGCATGAGCAGGGCACGAAGGGGATGACTGTGTGGGGGCACAAGGACAGGCTGCAGCAGCTGAGAGCAAAAAGTCCCATTCCATACCCACGTGGGTTTTGAGCAGTTCTTACCTGCATTGCAGCTTGTTCGCTCCCGTGACACCTCTCCAGGTCTTCAGCATCCTCCGTACTGAGAACTCTGCATCACTGCCAAGGCATCCAGGACTGATACAGCAGGAGGATTATAAGCATCATAAAGGTGCTTAATTTTTGCCCCTAATAAAATGGCACCAGCCTAAAACACAAGGAAGGGCTGGGGATTTAGGGCAACG
>NW_011183558.1:0-495 GCF_000146605.3 Meleagris gallopavo
CTCTTCAGTACTCACACGGCATAGATGCAGACCTTGAGGGTTAAAAGTTTGCCCTACTCTTCCTTTTCAAGCCTGATGTTACCAGTAGTACTTGGGGGCATTCAGCAGAGACATCTGAAGTAGCTACACCTGTAGCACCACTTGCCCCTTAGCCGGTGTCACACTGGGGACAAAGAAAAGAAGAGGCAGTAAAACCAGTGACTTGACAGCCTGTGCTACATGTGGGGCATAATTATCCCTGAGGGGTGCAGAGGTGCTGGCAGGAGTTTTGGAAATCTGCAAGCAGCTGGATGTTGTTTGCCATGCCATGCTGTTTCCTTTGCTGAGTGTAGCAAGGATCTGCTTGACCCTGAGTCAGGAACAGTTTGGGAGAGAAGGAGCAAGAGGCTTCCCAGCAAGCTGCTCAGGAGGTCACAAGAAGAAGAGAGCTCATGCACATTCAGGGTCCTCCCAGACCGATTTCTTTCTCCTGCTCAGTGTTGGAAATGTCCAAAT
>NW_011183559.1:0-517 GCF_000146605.3 Meleagris gallopavo
AGAAAGGAGAATCTCCATCCCCTGTTGGACGCAGAGGGGAACGCGGTGAGCCAGGATCAGGGTCAGGCTGAGGTACTCAGTGCCTTCTTTGCCTCAGTGTTTCCTAGTAAGGCCGGTTGCTCCCTGGGCACGCAGCCCCTTGTGCTGGTAGGTAGGGATGGGGAGCAGAATAGGCGTAACCCACGGTGAGATGGCTTTGGACCTGCTCCGAAAACTGGACCCACAAGTCCATGGGGCCGGATGGATTGCACCCTGGGGTGCTGAGGGAGCTGGGGGATGTGGCTGCAAAGCCGCTCTCCATCATCCTTCAGCAGTCCTGGCTAATTGGGGATGTGTCCCTGAGTGTGTCTAAAAACCGTCTGGATGTGGTGCTCGGGGACATGATTTAGTGGTGGGTTGTTAGAGTTAGGGGAGTATGGTCAGGTTGTGGTTGGACTCGATGATCTTTAATGTCTTTTCCAACCTTAGCAATTCTATGATTCTATGAGGTTTAACAGCACCGCTCTTGTGGGAGCTG
>NW_011183560.1:0-496 GCF_000146605.3 Meleagris gallopavo
GGGTAATTATAGGCCTGTCAGCCTCACCTCTGTCCCTGGAAAGGTGATGGAACAGCTTGTGCTTGATACCATCTCCAGACAGCTGGGAGAAAAGGAGGTTATCAGGAGTAGTCAGCATGGGTTCACCAAGGGGAGGTCGTGCTTGATCAACTTGGTGGCCTTCTATGATGCTGTCACATGCTGGGTGGATGGGGGAAGAGCGGTAGATGTAATCTACCTTGATTTTAGAAAGGCATTTGATACTGTCTCCCATGACATCCTTATAACAAAGCTGAGGAAGTGTGGGGATAGACGAGTGGACAGTGAGGTGGGTTGAGAACTGGCTGACTGGCAGAGCACAGAGGGGTCGTCGTTGGTGGTGCAGAGTCTGGCTGGAGACCTGTAAGCAGTGGTGTCCCCCAAGGGGCTGTGCTGGGTCCGGTCTTGTTCAACATCTTCATCAATGACCTTGATGAGGGGGATAGTGGCCACCCTCAGCAAGTTTGCTGATGATACG
>NW_011183561.1:0-461 GCF_000146605.3 Meleagris gallopavo
AGAAGGGAAAGTTGAGGAAATGGGAAGCTTGCCTAGTAATTGGTCAGCTCAAACTTGTGAGTTATATGCATTAAATCAAGTGTTAAAACTGTTACAGACTCAAGATATGCATATGGAGTGGTACACACTTCTGGAAAAATTTGGGAAAAAAGAGGTTTAATAAACAGTAAAGGGAAGGAACTGGCTCATGAGGAGTTAATCAGACAGGTTTTGGAAAGCCTGTTATTACCTGAGGAAATTGCTGCAGTGCATGTAAAGGGAACCAAAAAGGAAACTCTCTAGTAGAATGGGGAAACAGAGTCTCTGATAACAAAGCTACAGAAGCTGCCTTGCGATCAGAAATGAAAATGAAACTTTTTGTTGTGCCTGAAGTAAAACCTCCATCTGGAAAGCAAATATTCAAGAAAGAAGAGATAGCAGCCTTCAAGGAATTAGAGGCAAAGGAATCAGGAGGACAGTGG
>NW_011183562.1:0-478 GCF_000146605.3 Meleagris gallopavo
TGGCAACTTAGTCTAATACTGAATTTTGACTTGCATCTCAAAAGAGTTGTTTCCGAGTCTTCACATTGAAAGAACTTCCTTGCCCAAGCAGTGAACGATGGGAGAGTAAATTTGCCTTGCTTTCCATTCTCGTAGAAGGCTGCGTAGAAGGTTGTTTGAGCTCGATGGACTAAGTTGTGCTTCTCTAGAAAAGTCACCAGCAAGTGTCAGAGAAGAGGACCATACACAATACCCAGACAATACCCATCTTTCTTTGCTGCTTCCTCATCTCTGTGGGTAGGATGAGCCCAGCTGCTGGCCATGCTGAGCCTGTCCTGCGTCTTGGAGGGTCTCCCTATTTTCAGATTTCTAGTTTCATCATTAGTCTTCAGAGTAGCGATCTTGGCACTTGTGTGGGGACAAAGACAGGGAATAGTGAAGAGTGCTAGGAGCAAGTCTTTAAGAATAACTCAAGGAAGCACTCTAGCGTTTGGTCCAC
>NW_011183563.1:0-418 GCF_000146605.3 Meleagris gallopavo
GGACAAGGTCTGGGAGAAGCACGGAGACTCCCAGATCCCAGCGAGATCAACAGGGAGCCCTATGGGCACTCTCCCATGATCCCAGCAATGCGGAGAATTCGTGACAAGGACAGAAACGACCTCATGTTGTCACACTGGAATATTTCCTGGCCAAGGGATGTGAGAAGCCCCAGGCAGCGAAGGCTCCAGGCAAGAGGTGACATATTCAATAATGTTGGCACTGTTCCGGGCATGCCAGGCATCTGGCCCAAAGACATCATGGGCTAGTGACTGGTTTCTTGACTCTGGTGACCCCCGAACGCGGCCTGTTAGACTGCCAGTTATACCAGAGGAGTCCAGTAATGAGAGCGACAGTGATGAGGACATGCAGGATGCCAGAGACATTGCGGTGAGAGATGAGGGCATGCACCCGTCCTCC
>NW_011183564.1:0-505 GCF_000146605.3 Meleagris gallopavo
CAAAACTTCCTATGCTGCAGCTGATGTCCGTTTCCCCTCGTCCTGTCTCCACGTACCACTGAAAAGAGACTGGCCTCACCGCTATGGCTGCCACACCTCAGATATTTATAAACCTGGATCAGGTCCCCTCTCAGTCATCTTTTCTCAAGGCTAAACAGACCCAGTTCACTTAGCCTTTCTTCATAGGGGAGATGCTCCAGGCCTTCACCATCTTTGTGGCCCTCCGCTGGACTCTTTCTAAGAGTCTTTTTTGTACTGGGGAGCCCAGAACTGGACACAGTTCTCCAGATGAGGCCTCACCAGGGCAGAGTAGAGGGGGAGGATCACCTCCCTCGACCTGCTGGACACGCTCTTCTTAATGCACCCCAGAACGCCATTGGCCTTTTTGGCCACGAGGGCACACTGCTGGCTCATGGCCAACCTGTCGTCCACCAGGACGCCCAGGTCCCTCTCTGCAGAGCTCCTCTCCAGCAGCTCCTCCCCCAGCCCTGTACTTGGTGCATGC
>NW_011183565.1:0-407 GCF_000146605.3 Meleagris gallopavo
TCTGAGTGCTGCAGTTTTAAAATGCATCTCTGAGCTTAAAGCTCAACTAACTTGTAAGCAGAAACTCTCATAATACACGACACTTCCTTTTGTTTTCTTCTTTCTGATCTGAGAATATTCTAGCAGTGCATCTGAAACAACTACTGTCTGATTGCTGAGGAAAAGCAACTAATTAATTTGGTTTTGTAACAGGTGTCATGCTGTGGATTTAGATCTCAACCTAGCTCATGTGGATAGCAGTCAAGAGAAGAGAAAGGCCAAACTACTTGGAGGTCTTGAAAGAGGCCTAGAGAAAGTGATTACAGTGCTTCCACCAGGCAAAAAGAAGCAATTCAGCAGACATGGGCCAAGAAAACTTAAGGTATGTTTGCTAGAGCAATATTTGATGGGAGTGATAGCTCTTGGAA
>NW_011183566.1:0-499 GCF_000146605.3 Meleagris gallopavo
TACCTCGGCACAAAGACTAAGCGTTGGATATTGGCATCCACCTCAGGCTGCGGTTTCCTGCTGTGTGCACAAAGACATTGCCTGAAGTACTGACACCACTCACAAGGGCCACACTTCCACGCTGCAACCGTTTGGGCACAGGACAACAAACGCAGAGACCACTCTCCAGTAGGGACAGCGGTGTCACTTACCCTGCTCCAGGGATCAGGGCACAGCCAATGCAGCAACTCAGGGGGCGCCACAAGGCCAACAGATCTAGTGAGGACTGGGCACATCTTGAAGGACTGAAGAGATCTTCGTGTCTAATAACGTCCACACCTTACCAAGGAACAGGACACGTTCAACTCGGGCAGCCCAAAACGCCTACAGAATGTGATGGTGGAGGCGCCAATCCTAGAAAGAAGAAGAAAGCTTACACATACAGCACTGAACAATATCGCGGAAAAAAGAATACTAGTGAATCGAGAAACCCCAAGTCATGGACAGCACTCAGCACAAG
>NW_011183567.1:0-368 GCF_000146605.3 Meleagris gallopavo
CTGCTCAGACAAGTGCTGAGATGCAGCTGAACTGTGCTGTAGCTCAGCAGAAGACCCCTTGCAGTCACTGCAGTCATGCTGGGTGTGAACAGCATCAAAGAGCTGCGTGTGGAGGCTACCAAGGTGGCTCAGTATGAGCTAGGACAGGCTGGGTGTAGCGTAGCCATAGTTGTGCAAAATAAGCCTGCTACGGCTTGCAATGAAGCTACATACATATGCCAAGAGCCCGCGTTGATTGTAAGCCTTTGGTTGGATCTTCTCTGACCAGTCCTCCTGGAAGTTGCTGTTGACTTGTGTAAAGGATATCTGCCCTGCTCCTTATGCAGGGGGTATACCCTTGATCCTTCTTCGTCCTCAGTGCTCTAACA
>NW_011183568.1:0-444 GCF_000146605.3 Meleagris gallopavo
GGCAGCCGGTCCCAGGCAGCGGGCAGCACAAGCAGCTGTGATGCAGTCACACTTCTGTGTGTGAATTCTGTGCTTGATTAAATCCAAACAAATCTCTATGCCACGATGAGCAAAGCATGCAATCAACCAAATGAGGTCAAAATATTCTTTCTCACCCTTCCCTTCCCTTTCCTGCGCTTGAAGCAGCAACCCGCTGATCATCGGGGGCTCAGTTTGCCATCAGAGATTGTCAGTGGTCATCTGAAGGCTTTGTTGGCTGTCAGAGGGCTCCACTGATCACCAGAGATCTTCACTGACGGTCAGAGGGCTTCTTGAATCAACAGAGGGTGTCATGGGTCATCAGAGAGGAGATTTGAGGTGCCTAAGGGAGGGGATGTGGGGACTCCATGTTGGGTGGTGAGTGGAGGGGAACGTGGGACGTGAAGGAGGAGGGCTGAAGCAGAT
>NW_011183569.1:0-464 GCF_000146605.3 Meleagris gallopavo
ATCCAGCAGGTCTGCTGACATCTCAGATTTAATGCAGTGCCCCAGGATACATCAAAGGCTGGACGAAGAGTCCATGATATAAAGACAGTGATAACTGGCATCAAAAAATATTTGACTCCGTAATGCTGGCATTCAGGATGTGGGGAGAAAAAAGAGCAAAAAGAGGATACGGGTAAGAAAGAAAAGCAGAAGAGGAGTACAGATAGCAGGAGTGAGGGAGGATACAAGGGAGAAAGAACAGCAGAAGAGCAGAAGAGGAGTGGCTAACACTGAGGGAGAGGAGCTGCAGTGTAGCTGAAGAGAAGAGCAGAAAAGGGAACACAGAAGAGGGAAGAGCAGAAAAGACAACGCAGTCTGTTCTGTCCTCGCTAGCAATGCCCCGAGATACAGCCAAAGCCAGGAGAAAAAGTCCACGATACAAAGTCAGTGTACGTGCTTCGAGGCACACAGGACCAGCTCACAGC
>NW_011183570.1:0-493 GCF_000146605.3 Meleagris gallopavo
GGGCAATCCGAGCAAGTGGAGAGCAATAGCATACCATCCTTCTACTGAGACCATCTGGTTTGATGAGGGGGATGGTCAGAGCAGCCAACGGGCAGAACTGCGAGCCGTGTGGATGGTTATAAGTAAGGAAGCCGGTGATGGTATCCTGAACATCTGTACGGATAGTTGGGCTGTGTACCGAGGGCTCACTTTGTGGATTGCACAGTGGGCCACCCAAGAATGGACTGTCCGTGCCCGGCCGATCTGGGGCAAGGACATGTGGTTAGACATATGGAATACAGTCAAACACAGGACTGTACGTGTCTACCATGTTTCTGGTCATCGGCCCCTACAGTCACCGGGAAATGATGAAGCCGACACGCTGGCCCGAGTTCGATGGATTGAGAGTTCACCATCCGAGAACATCGCCCGTTGCTTACATCAGAAGCTACGGCGTGCGGGACAAAAGGCAATGTGGGCAGCTGCTAAAGCATGGGACTGCCCATACAGCTAG
>NW_011183571.1:0-480 GCF_000146605.3 Meleagris gallopavo
TTGTTGTTCCATCCCCACAAAAGGTATTCTGAGAATCTGTTTTTTTCTGTTCCTATTATTAGTATTACTGCATTACTAGGATGATGGCTCATTGATGATGTACGTAGATTGCTCTGAAAGGAATGCCTCCTATTTATTTCCATAGAAATGACAACAGATACATAGAGTGAATTCTCAGCTACAAAACTCTGTTTTTCAACACGGTTACCACCATTAGCTATGCTTTTTTTCCAGTGTTGAACGAGTGCCTGCATGCTGTGCTTGTTTAAAAAGAAAAAACAATCTGGCTGTTTGGGTGGTTTGTCTTTTGCATCGCTGTTGCCACTGCTGAAGCCTCACTGCGCTCACATCCACGTGTTGGTCTTCTTAAATGCTCTGTTCAGTGCGGAGGAGTTCAGTGACAGCCCTGTGCTCCGTGCGCACCTCCACGTCAGGTGCTGTGCTGTCATTCTGGCCTCTGCTGCCATCTGTCGCCTGGCT
>NW_011183572.1:0-450 GCF_000146605.3 Meleagris gallopavo
CGTCCCGCTCGTTTGTGGGGGTGTGGGCGCCGCCATCTTGTGCGCGGCGCGTCGCAGTTTGATGGCGTCACTAGCGCGGCGCCGTCAGGTGGCCACGAGGGGGGGCTGGTTTGTGGCCGTCGCGCCGGAAGTGACGAAGCAGCGAGGCGGAAGCGAGCAGAGCGGCGTGGGCTCAGCCATGACCCGATCCCGTGCGTCCCGGGGGGCGGCGGTGGGGCTCTGGGGGGGGTTCTGCCCGTCACACTGCCGCTACCCGCAGGGCGACGGAGGGAGGCGGCCCGCGGGAGGCGCCTGCAGGTGAGAGCGGGGCCGCAGCAGCCCGGGTGGGGCGTTTCTCCCCAGAATGGGGAACCAGTCCCCCCCAGGCCCTGGTTCGTTTCCCCCCGGAATTTGTCTGGATTTGCCCCAAGCGGGGCCGTTTCCCCTCTAATTGTTCCCCTCAAAACCCGG
>NW_011183573.1:0-484 GCF_000146605.3 Meleagris gallopavo
CTTGTTGGCGCCAGCCATGCCGGAGCTCATCCTTCAGATGCGTCTGCTCTCTGCCAGATGCTCCTTCAGGATGCGGGGCCCACCGCCGCGCTCTGCCTTTATACCCCTCCCGGGTGCCCGTGTCACAAACGTCACCACGGCGACGCGATGACAGCGTGGCCGGTGCTGGCCGCTGCCCATTGTGACGCTGGCACCGGCAGCCTGCTGCCCGGCCTGTCTGGGAGTGCTGACCCCTCTCTGCTTTCTCTTTTCTTTGCTCTCAATGTACTATTACTCGTTTTCCTTTAGTGGCCGTCGCCTGAATCGATCTTCAAGCAGGTGATGCGGAAACAAGTCCTGTTCCAAAGGGCTCTACCTGTAACGTTGAAGGCCCGTTGTCAGAAAGTTGCTTCGTTTTGGCTGGGAGTCGTTGATTCCTTGTTGGAACGCCCAATAAATGACCCGGCATCCATCCTCTGCGTCACTGTTGTGACTCCATGGCTCC
>NW_011183574.1:0-452 GCF_000146605.3 Meleagris gallopavo
CCACGATTCCCTTCAAGTCTACACCTAAATTTCGGCAGGAGAACTGTGTTGGGTGAGATGAAGATCCAGCCTGGCAGGGGACCAGCGACCGCCTCAACAGACACGGGTGTTAGTTAGAGAGTGTGCTGGTTAGAGCATAGTGAGCTCTGCTTTCTGCTCTGTAAGGCTGTTTGCCCCGTAAATTGTAGGTGAAAGGAGAGGTTTAAGGGGATTGGCAAAAGACAGTCCAGTAAGTATTGCTGTGGCTACCAGCAGACAGTTGGCTTGTTTTTACAGCGTTTCTTTCTTTATAAACATTTTTCTAAGCTTGTTCCTGTGGAAATGACAGTCTCTTCCACGTGGATCCCAATTCCCTGAAGCCAGAGCAGTCCCTGAAATAAGCAGCGCTGCTCTGAATCTGAACTTGTCAAAGTCCGTTCAAGTTTGGCACCAAAAGTAGGCCTGATTCCCGG
>NW_011183575.1:0-442 GCF_000146605.3 Meleagris gallopavo
GCTGGGCAGACAATGACCAGTCAGCAAAGTGAGGTTCCGGGGCATGCCGGTAAATGCACATTCCACTTCCTTGCTGTTTCCACCGAGACCAACACATCTCTCCGTGCAGTTGTTACGGCACTTGGGAGCACCGCAGCTCTGCTGCCACCTGTTGGACACAATACAGTTCATGAAGGCACTGCCCTGCATCCAGGCCTCTTGCACAAACCTGTGCTCCTTGCTCGGAGCACATGGCTGCACTCTGTGCACCATGTTGCTTACCACCAGAGAAGGCTCAGCTACCCAACACCACTTTTGGCTTCCATCTTGTCTGATAACTGCTCATTATGCACAGCCCTCATCTTTGCTTTGCTTTGGTGAGGTGGGACTGCCATTGCTTCCTCAGTCCCACACACCCCTTCCCATCCCCACACTGCCATGGCAGATCAGGTTCTGGACCACC
>NW_011183576.1:0-588 GCF_000146605.3 Meleagris gallopavo
ATTACCTCCCAGTAATGCTACCTTGGGCCCAAACTTTGGACAGCTTCTCCCACAAGTACTACTTTTCCATCCAAAAGAGGACATCTTCTCCCCAGAGAATGCTATTTCCTCCCGGAAACAAAGCAGCTTTCTCACAAATGGGTGGCATTTTCCAACCAACGATGCTACTCTCTCCCAGAAAGAGCACTTTTCTGACAAGTACCTTCCCTTTTCTCTCAAAAATACTGCTAGGCACTCCTCAAGAGGACATTTGCTCCCATCTACACCCCGTTTTCTCCCCAAAGGACCCCTTTTCACACCAAAAATACCACACTTGCCCTCCAAGAGAAGTCAGTCTTTCCCACAATTGTCCACTTTTCTCCCACGTACCTGTCATTTTCTCCCAGAAATACCACATTTCACTTGGAAATTGGGCCTGTTCTTCCAAAAAGATGATATTTTCTCCCAGGCATACCTGTTTCTTCAAACTACCGCACGTTTTCTCCCAAAAAGACTAGATGACAAGACCAAATAGGACACTTGCAACCAAGAGTAGGACATCTTCTCCCACTAATACCACTTGTCTCCCAAGGATAGGACATTTTCCCT
>NW_011183577.1:0-488 GCF_000146605.3 Meleagris gallopavo
TACCACCAGAGAAGGCTCAGCTACCCAACAACATTTGGCTTCCATCTTGTCTGATAACTGCTCATGATGCACAGCCCTCATCTTTGCTTTGATGAGGTGGGGACTGCCATTGCTTCCTCATGGAATGGGAGATCAGGTTCTGGACCACCTGAGGACCCAAACATCCAGGAGTCTTTGGGTCCTGACGAGATGAGTCCCAGAGTTCCGAGGGAATTCACCGCTGCAGTCACCGAGCCACTCTCCATGGTACTTCACAAGTCAAGGCAGTCAGGTCAAGTCCCTGGTGAGGAGAAAAAAGGTGACGGCACACCTCTTAGGAAGGATAGAAAGTGTGACGCGGGGAACTACCAGCATGTCAGTCTCACCTCTGTGCTGGTCACGGATCATGGAGCAGATCATCCTGGAAGTGACTCTCAAGCACACATTCCAGTGCGTCACCACCCTGGGCGTGAAAAGCTGCCTCCTAATAACCAACCTAAACCTCCCCT
>NW_011183578.1:0-493 GCF_000146605.3 Meleagris gallopavo
TGCTTGTTATGGTTTTATGGTTTTTGATATCAGCATTTTGCATCATAACAATATATAGCGCACTGGGCATTAAAGAGTTAATGCTCAAGTTCCATGGATCATGGATAGTTCTGGGTACCTGGTTCCCAGAGGAGAACAACAACTATGTACTACATACTCCAGAGGACTTTTTCTGTTTCCATTTTCTGTTCAGAGGGAAAGATAAAACTGTATATCATGAGATGTGCCCTCTTTTTCCTTCTGTTCTTCCCAGCTAGACATCTCAGCATTAGAGTATAGCCTTTGGTTTCTCGGACTCTTTCTCTCATTTTATTTATTAACTTCAATTCTAATTATATTGTATTATCAGAATGCAAGATAACACATTATATCTTATTTCTCATCAGATTGATGCTGCAGTTTTGTTTTAGGCCCATGTCCTTACCTTTCCTTCCTGGGCATGGGTCCATGGGTACCCCGGTACCCCACCCACTAGCCCCAGAGCCAGGCTGAA
>NW_011183579.1:0-497 GCF_000146605.3 Meleagris gallopavo
AGCACGGCGTGGTGCAGGGGATATACCGCCTGTCCGGTGTTGCGTCCAACGTCCAGAGACTCCGGTAAGAGCGCTGCGACTGACGCAGCTGTCAGCAGGGGCACGTGCCCTGTTGCGGGCGTTCAGAGGCCTGCAGGAAATGCCTTAGCAAAAAGAAAAGGTCCCCTTTTGGAAACATCCCATCCAGCATGGCTCACGTGCTGCTGCTGACCGAGTGTTTGTTTTCTCCTGTAAATCAGGAAGCCCTTCTAATTCTTGATTGCACGTGGTGTGGCTTTTTACTTGCTTTCCTCTTCCTCAACCATTTTGGTGTCCTTCTCTCCAGCCATGAATTTGTAGTGTGAGCAGGTTCCTTGAGCTGACTGTCCGCGACACTCACAGCGTGAGCTCCCTCCTGCAAAATGTACTTCAGGGAGCTCCCGAACCCTCCTGCTCACCCACCCAGCTCTACGACAAGTTCTCGGTAAGCACAAAGGCAATGTCTTTCCTTTACCTCT
>NW_011183580.1:0-473 GCF_000146605.3 Meleagris gallopavo
ACTTCCATGTCAGATACCATTTTGCCAGACTGCCCCTCTGCTTGCCATCTATGGCAGCAAAATATAATGGAATATTGGTGGGAAAGTTCAGCCTCTACTGCCATACTACCAACATCTGCCTCTGACATTGTAGGCCACCATAATAAAGTAGGAAGCATTATTGTCACAACAGCCCTCCTCATATTGGCATGTCTGTTTCATCTGAATGATGTGTCCCATGGCTCTTTGCCTGTATTCCAAGGGCTACAAATTCAGCAGACGTTAGCTGTTAGACTGAGGTCAGGGAATGGAGTGTACTGGGGGACAAGGGCATAGACTAGGTCATCTGTTGCTCCATACGACAAGATTCTATTAAATGCTTCTATTGCTGTCTACTTCTCTTCAGTCCTAGTGGAAACCAGACTGTCACTGTCACTGTGCCTAACACTATCACAAGATGGAAAGCTGGGATGTTCTGCACAGGACGTAATGGC
>NW_011183581.1:0-527 GCF_000146605.3 Meleagris gallopavo
CCCCTGTGGCTGGATGACGTCCTGTGACACTTCTGCTGCTGCCTGGAGTACACCTCAGTTGCTTCCTTTTATGATATGAGAGGGTGATTTTTTTCTATGATTTGCAGCTCTAAAACGGGGAGGAAGTCTACAGGCAATCCTTCAGAGCATCTAGAATATCAAGAAATCCTCTTAGGCTGTTTCTTAGTAGCATCATACAGCTACCGCTTCCATTCTTGTGTCAGTTTTTCACTGTTCAGCTTTACATATTCATTTACAGATTTCGTGGTATGTTAGGTACATTAATTCTTTAGCCAACTAGTGGAAAACATAAGGAATGTTCTACAGTTTCCCTTTGTCTCTAGGCTTAGAGAGGTGCTGAATTTCCTACATGAACAGTGACTTTTTTCCATGCACTAAGCTGAAAAGCTCTTGCCCCTAATTTGTAGCCTACATTAGAGTGTAAGCTGGCAGCATTCCTGTTCATACTTCGGCAGTACTGTTCCACCAGTGAGGCATGGCACACGGATCATGCTACCAGTCTAATC
>NW_011183582.1:0-520 GCF_000146605.3 Meleagris gallopavo
CTCATTCACACACCTGAAACACCAACGCACAAAAACTTAAGCTTATCACTAGAAAACTGCAGTAACAGCGGGGGCCAGTTTCCTACTACAGACATCCGGAAACACCAACAAGCGTAACGCTTTAAGGTACGGACCCCAGGACTCGTACAGCTTTAAAGATGCTGCGTGAGGATCACGAGCGGATGCATTGCGAAGATCCCAGCTCCCCCCCATCTGACAAGACAAAGGACGGCTGCCCAGCAACAGGCCCACGCCTGCGCAAGAGATATTATGAAGCCACGAACACCGGGGAGGGAACCGTATGAAGACTGTCAGCTGGAAGGGGAAAGCGCGCGCCGCTGCTGGAGCAGAGACTCCCCGGCCGCCCGGCGCTGTTTTGCTTACTTGCTCGCTTGAAGAAACGACAATTTCCAAAATGCACAATCGGGCTGTTCAATCTGTTGAGCAGAACGTAAAACACCACCACAGCCACACGGGGCCGTCGCCATCCTCGCCGCAGCATCGGGCCCCGCCATCCACA
>NW_011183583.1:0-450 GCF_000146605.3 Meleagris gallopavo
TCCCCTGCCATTTCTCTTGTCCCAGCAGGCTCCAGTTGAACATCTGCCTTTCACCTGTGATCGGTGCTGGAGGAGAGCAGCCAAAGGCTACCGTGCATCCATCTCAGGTTGCTTGGGCAAGCAGCCAGGAGAGGGCAAGGGGCAAGAGATGGGAGTGCAGGGGGCAGCGGGATGCCCTCGTCCAGCATTTGTGTGCTGGGGGCAGAGAAGCTGCTGAGACTGGAGTTTCTCTCCTCTGTGAGCTGCTTCCCTGGGCCTTGGCTGTTCCCAGCGAGGAGCTCTTGGCTTGCAGGAGCCTGTGCCCTTTGCAGAGGTGTATTTCAGCAGGGAGGAGCGAGCGCCCTGCTGGATGCGATGCTGGAGACGTAGCGGTGCGTGGCCTCGCTGGGTGAGGGCTTGGCTGCCGTTCCTTCTTGCTCGGGAGCTCAGGCTGCGCCGAATGAGCCTCTG
>NW_011183584.1:0-523 GCF_000146605.3 Meleagris gallopavo
GCAGAAGCCACCTGGTTAGTCAATACCAGAGGATCTATCAATCGTGGTGGTCCAACCCAGTCCAGCTCCCTACATACCGTAGAGGGAGATAAAGTCCCTGTTGTACATGTAAAGAATATGTTGGGAAAGGCAGTTTGGGTTATTCCAGCCTCTGAGAAGGACAAACCTCTTCGTGGAACTGTTTTTGCCCAGGGACCTGGGTCCACTTGGTGGGTGATGCATGAAAACGGGGATGTTCAATGTGTACCGCAAGGGAACTTGATGTTGAGGGAGTGCAGTCAGTAATTCCTAGTGCGTGTGTTTATATTTTGTTTGTATATATTAAGCATGATGTAGTGATGTGGAATAAGGGTGGAATGTCATGGTTTCATGATTTTTCATTATCGGTATTCCACATCATAACATCATGCAATGCACTGGGGGTTTGACTGCTGATGCTCAAGTTCCGGGTGCCTGTCCAGCGGAGAAGAGCAGCTACGTTTCCCAGGGGGCTTTGCGGTCAGCGAGGAGATATAACTCCCGG
>NW_011183585.1:0-517 GCF_000146605.3 Meleagris gallopavo
TCTTCCAACCACAGAGGTAAGGTTCCTCAGCACAGCTGGATCCACTCTTAGTCCCAGATGCAATTACTAAGATGCAATTATTTTCTTCTGATTTCTGTTCTATTTCAGCTCAGCGTAGTTTACTCAGCCAGGCTGGTTGTACGTGTGAGCGGACGGACGCTTCGAAGGAGCTGGACGCTCTGCACTCTGACCGATGGCCCAGGAAACCTTACTGCCATAATCAAAGCTATGGTAATGTACACCAACAAAAGCAGAATCAACAAAGGAAGTGTTCTGTTCCAAACTTTGGCTTACGCCATATCTGCGAATATCCTGTACAGTGCTTTTGTAGCTGTGTTACCGAGACCAGCAGAAGTCTTTTTTTCTACCTAAACTCATAAATAACTTAATTTGATTGCACACTGGAGGAGGAATTTGTGGTTTTTTTATTAGAAATACATAGAGTTTGTATAATAGCTACCATCACTGAGACAGTGGAATAAATAGTTGCAGGTTGATCCTGTGTTGCTTTTTATCT
>NW_011183586.1:0-511 GCF_000146605.3 Meleagris gallopavo
TCCGCGACTGAAAAGAAAGCGGAAGCGGTGGCAAAACTCCGAGACTGGTTAAGAACAGGCTGACGAGCACCGGTCAGAAATCATGCAGGTAGAGTTGGTTCGGCCTCGGGACAGGGCCATACGACAGATGATACCTGGAAGCTGTCTTCCAACCGCATTCCTCTATCGTTCTACGCCTGCCGCTTGTCGATGCTGCTATTACGCGATAAAACCCACGCCCTTTAATTTGGAAGCTGGGGGAAGATGGCAAGGCCTCAAACGCACGGCACATCCTATATTATCTTTGGGAGACGGAGACCCACCGTTTTAACTTGCAGAACCATTTCCATCAGTAAGACACGCGAGACAGAGATGATATCTCCTTGCTCCATCTTTATTGTGCAAATGCTGCGCAAAGCTTTTCATTACCCTCCACAGGCACCCACCCAAAACAATTATATGTCAACGGTGGCTAGACTGACGGGCAACATGTGACATCCATTCGGTGGCGATCCGTACGCGTGCAGCAACT
>NW_011183587.1:0-499 GCF_000146605.3 Meleagris gallopavo
GGAGGTGGGATTTGGGGGTAGGGTCCCCAGCCCCAAGCTGGGTGCACGGCTGCACCCGCACCGGGAAAGGCATTGTGACATCACAGGGCGGGGCAGGAATTCAGTCTTTACTATGTCACGCTGGCAGCCTCCCCCAGCTCAGACACTTGGGGCAGTCGCTCCGTCCTGGTGGTCACTGCTGGAGCTCTGCTCTGGGTGACAGCCACTTCGTGTGTTGAGAGTGGTCCGTGGGAGAGAACAGGATGAAGGTCAGCCTGAATCTCTTCCTGATCTTACTTGCTTTCGTGTCTCCAATTCCTGACTTTGCCAGCTGTCTCAGCTGGGCCCGGAATTGGGACAAAAAGCTGCTCCTTCCCGAGGAGCAGCATCCCTTAGAGACCAAGCGCCAGCCCTCCAGCTGGCTCTCCCGGCTTGGTCTAACCACCTGCCCCATCCAAGATCGAGGATGGGAACAAAAGCCACGTCCTTCACAGACCGACTGAGGCCAAGAGCCAGCCCT
>NW_011183588.1:0-565 GCF_000146605.3 Meleagris gallopavo
TTCTTTGTAGGTTTTCTTTTTTCTCTTTTCTTTTTGTTGTCATTACATTCTGCTTTTCCTCCCCTTCCCTGTCTGTATCCTTGTTCGCTTGCCTGCCTGCTTCCTCTTAACTTTGCCTTTACTGGCTTTGCTTTGCTCTGTCTTCTTTTATTCTAATTTGGATGTTTTTACAGCTCGTTTTGTTTCACTCATTTCATTATTGCTCTTTTCTTGGCATTATTTTTTTCTTCTTCTCATTTCTCTACTTTTCAAATGATTTTTCTTTGGTTTCCTTTCCTTTTCATTGATTTCCCTTTTATTTCCATTGCTTTGTCCATTGCTTTGCTTTGCTCTTTTATTTTCCTTTCATACCTTTTCTTTGTCGCTGCTCTGCATTCCTTAATGGTTTTCTCTCTTTGCTTTGGTTTCCTTTCTGCTTTGCTTTGCTTTTTTCTTTATTGTCATTTATTTATTTATTTCTTCTGTCCTTTGAAAAATTTGGGATGGCAGTTCCTTGTTTTTTACTTTCTTTGGTACCCTTTGTTTTGTCCATCATGTTGTCATTCTATGTCTTTGTCTCTTTCTT
>NW_011183589.1:0-457 GCF_000146605.3 Meleagris gallopavo
CCGTTGGATAACTGATGCTTCTGCAGCCAGAGCACAGCATCTTGCACATGATTTTTGCTGATGTAAATGTAAGAGCTGGCCTGCCCAAAGGACCTGGCCACAAAAGCTGTCAGCCTGTGGGCAGAGCACATATGTCACATCCAGGAAATAGAATGGATGCTAGGTTTGGGGATGACAGCTCCAACTCTGGCCACTCACCATGTGTTGCCCTGGGTGTCAGCCTTCCCAAAGGCACTGTAGGAGCCATCATCATGTTTGTAGAGCAGCTGACGCTGATAACCTATGAAGACAGGGGCAAAAGCAACTCTTAGTGTGAAAACATGTACCATCTCAAACTGTGCTTTTAATGTAGGAAGAAGGTCTTTTACAGCAAGAGACTTCACCAGCTCCTACAGAGACATTGAGACCAAACTTACTATATCACAATGTCTTGAGCATCCCACAGTATCAGAGTGAC
>NW_011183590.1:0-425 GCF_000146605.3 Meleagris gallopavo
AAGAGAAAGTACAGAAGGGCTTCTCCCTGCGGAATAATTCACTTATATCTGTTCTCCAAAAGCTGGCATTTTCTCCAAGAAACATCAGCTTTCACTCAGATAGATGACCTGTTCCCCGAAAATAAGACATTTCCTCCCAGAAATGCCAGTTCTCTTCGAACGTCCACTCATTTTCCACTGAAAATTCTACTATACTTTCCCAAATGGGACATACTCTACCGAAAATATAGCATTTTATCACAGATATAGCAATTTTATCCGAAACATAGTGTAGTCAGAAATAATTTGTTTTGCCCTTACATGGAGAATTATTTCAGAAAAAATAGATGATCTTTCCCTTACATCTTACAGTAGGCTTGTATTTCCCGGGAGATTTCAACTCAAATGGGAGAAAAACCAGATATTTCTTGGAGAAAGTGCCTTTT
>NW_011183591.1:0-516 GCF_000146605.3 Meleagris gallopavo
CAAGGGAGTTCAGTGTTGTCCAAGCAGATAGGACTAAGAACTAAGAAAAGTTCTCAAAAAATACCTTTTCCCACCTCCAGCAATCTCCCCCAAGGTGCAAGTAGGCCACACCACCTGGGTCCTACCTGCACCTTCCACGGCCATTTTATTCTATGGGTGCCTGGATCTAAATTCTCAGGGGCAGGGAGCAGAAGATGATTTTCATTACCAATCTGGGGTCTTACCTGATGATCAGTGCCCGTAATTTGGATCCTAAGCGGGGTGGCCCACGTTGCCTGCAACATTCTCAGGGCACTGGGTCTGCCATCCCAGGGTCTTTCATTCAGGTCCCTCAAGGTTTCATACAGTCATTTTGTCCACCCCTGCAGGGACTGGGAGTCTGTCTTCAAGGCAGCCTTAAGAATACCGTTATAACGTTAAATGAGGCCTGCCCCTGTCGGATTATACGGCAGGTGGAATCGCCATTCGATGTTATTTTCTTCTGCCCAGGGCAATGTGGTGTGCACGTGTCTGCTG
>NW_011183592.1:0-376 GCF_000146605.3 Meleagris gallopavo
CTTCTCTGTGCGCTCGCTGCGATCGTGCCCGTTTCCAGGTGCCATAAGCCAGTAAGTCGTGCTCTGTGAGGCTGATAGAAAGGCGCAAGACGGTAGGCAGGGAGGGAACAGTTTGTAGCCGTGGCCTACGGTAAGTGTGCCCCGGCACTGCTGAGAGTGCCGTGGTTTGTTCTGTCCTAGCCTTCCGTGTGCGTGCTGTTCCTGATGCACGCGGGAAGCCTTGAGGTGCAAGCTCATCTTATCCTGCTGCTGCTGCTGTGCTGCGTGCTACGCGCTGCCAGGCACAGTGTCCAACCCCTGTGTCAGGCGCTGCCTTGCAGGAGATGGCTTTGGGTTCTAGTTTGTATGGGACTTTTGGGAAGGAGATAGAGGTGGA
>NW_011183593.1:0-502 GCF_000146605.3 Meleagris gallopavo
AAATAGATCCCTAGTAAGGATAAAGAAGAATTGGCAATTATTACTAGACATAGCCAGGAAAACACCTTTTAATACCAGATGGGTAAAAGCCCATGCTAAGGATAATCAGCCAGCCACAAAATAGAATATATAGAATATAACAGTGGATGAGTTAACAAAAGTTAGGAAAATTATCTTAGATCTGAAGTGGTATCAGTTGGGAGAATGGTTACATCAGAACTTAGGTCACACATAGCAAGGAAGCACATAGCTGCACAGAGTGAAGGCAAACCTATAAACAGGAAAGCTTGTGAAGTTATTCTTACAGAATGACCCCAGTGCAAAATTGAAACTGCAAGCAGATCATCCTGCTAAGGCACCATCCATACACATCTGTGAGGGAAAACCTTATCGTCTACATGGCTAATCATGACTAACACTGGACCACTCATATCCTCAGCAGGCTACTGGTATGACCTTACAGAAATGGAAATAGCTTCTGGCTTCCTTGTAGCAACCAAGC
>NW_011183594.1:0-551 GCF_000146605.3 Meleagris gallopavo
GTTGGATGGGGCCCCGGGCAGCCTGATCCAGTGATTGGTAACCATGGCAAAGAGGTAGGAACTAGGTGATCTTTAAAGTTCCTTCCATGCCATTCTATTATTCTACGACTCTGGGCAGTGCATGAGGAATGCACTGTCCTTACTCCTAAATTTTAACTTTCCCCATAATCCCCAAGTGAGTGCAGGTGCACTGGATTAAAACATGACACAGATAACTTGTAGCAATGAATGACAGGGAAGCTGAAGTTTACTAAGACTAAATAGTTGTAGGCATTCAGAATGGCATAGTGGCAATCACTGGTTCAGGAGAAGTTTGATACAAGCGAAGAGCCTCACTTTAAACAAATTAAAAACATCAGCATCACTTTGGTACCACGGTGCTCCCATCTGAGTCTTTTTAGTGAGATTGGATTTCTTGGGGCAGACAGGGATATGCATCAAAGTCTTCCAGGTGATAAGGGAACCCTCGTCCTCCAATTGTAAAACTGTCATTCTCGAAGAACTTCTTATATAACTGCAAAAGAAAAACAGAGGTCTTTATGAGGAACTGG
>NW_011183595.1:0-478 GCF_000146605.3 Meleagris gallopavo
CATGGCTCTGACATTCCATCAGCACTGCAGAGACCTGAAGATTAGGAAAGGAAAAGCACCCAGTGAAAGCAACGTGAGCACGAGGGACATCTGACACCAAGCTGAGAGCACCTCAGCAAGCATTTAAAAAGGACACGTCAGGGATCAACGTACCTTGGCACAGAGACCAAGCTTTGGATATTGGCATCCACCTCCGGCTGCGGTTTCCTGCTGCTTCCACTAAGAGCCTGGCTAAAGTCCTGGCACCGCACGCGACGACCGCAGTGCCACGCTGCAAGCGTTTGGGCACAGGACAACGAAAGCAGAGACCGCCTTCCGGTAGGGACACCAATGTCACTTACCCCGCTCCAGGGATCAGGGCACAGCCAATGCAGCAACTCAGGGGGCGCCACAAGGCCAACAGATCTAGTGAAGACTGGGCACATATAGAAGGACTGAAGAGATCTTCGTGTCTAATAACGTCCACACCTTACCAAGG
>NW_011183596.1:0-391 GCF_000146605.3 Meleagris gallopavo
GAAGGGAGGAAAACAAAAACAAGCAGCAACAATCTATGGAGGAAAACTTATTTTACTAATTATGATATCGGAATGCCAAGATAACACAATATAATACAATGTGATTGAAATTGAGACTAATAAAAGTCAAATAAAAACAGGAGAGAGAGAGTTCCCGAGACAGAGTCAAACCTGAAAAGTTTGGAACGGCCAGGAAAGCACCCTCCAGCACACACTGCCAGGCAGTAAGAGACCGCCCCACCCGGAAGGGCCAGATCCCATGACTTCTGTAATGTATAGGGGATAGGTGCCTGGAATTGGAGCATTAACACTTTAACTCCCCAGTACACTACGTGATGTTTTGATTCGGAATACTGAGAACCAAAAACCAAAAAAACATAAAACCATGACA
>NW_011183597.1:0-431 GCF_000146605.3 Meleagris gallopavo
GAAGCCTCGTTCTGCTCTTTTCCCCCTCACAACCCCCTCTGTCCATCCTCAGACCCCCTTTCCACGCCATAGAAGCCCCCCACAGCCCCTCAGTTACCCCCTTGCAAGCTTTGACTGCCTCCAGCCCCTCTTTCCACATGGCAGAAGCCCCGCTCACACCTTTCCCCTCACAGATTACCCACGAGCCCCCTATCCAGGCCTGGAATCACGTGGAAGAATGTGGAGATGTCGTGGAGGGGTTTGGGGCATCCAGATGGTGCGCAGGAGGGTCCAGGGGGTGCTTGGATTGGTCCAGAAGGGTGTGCAGAAGTGGCGGAGGTGTTGTGGGGGTGTGCAGGTTGCATTCCAAGGGAAGGGAAGGGAAGGGAAGGGAAGGGAAGGGAAGGGAAGGGAAGGGAAGGGAAGGGAAGGGAAGGGAAGGGAAGGGAAGG
>NW_011183598.1:0-512 GCF_000146605.3 Meleagris gallopavo
TCAAGGGAGCCATCCAGTACTGAGGTTTTGCTACAATGACACTGCCCAAGAGCACAGTCTCTGCAAACAATATCAAGCAGTGGTAAACTGGAAGCTGCAGCAAGCTTCCGGGCTCCAGCCTGCCCTCAGTTATTGTTGAGTTAGTTCACACACACACAAAAACACCAAGAGCAAAAAAAAAAAACCCACCCACAAAAAAAACCCACACAAACCAAAACACCACAAAGCCAGAACATCCTCAGAGCTACCTTAATAAACAGAAACAAAATACTTGGATAAACGTTACAGTAGCACTACAGACGAAGGAAACCACCTCAGTCATTAAATAATGATTTGTCAAGGTCATGTATTTACATGCGGTTTTTTAACCACCAAGTCTTTCAGTAGCATCTGTATAAGGCCAAAACAAACGTGCAATGGTGCTTTTTCAAAAAAACTAAAGAGCCATAGAAAAATAATACAAGGCTGAGAGAACAAGCAGACAGGAAACACAGTTTTGAATGCATCTTTAT
>NW_011183599.1:0-499 GCF_000146605.3 Meleagris gallopavo
GGTGCTCATGAAAATTACAGAGTGCAGGCGGATTGGAAAAAGGGGAGGTGGAACAGGGAGGTGGGATTTGGGGGTAGGGTCCCCAGCCCCAAGCTGGGTGCACGGCTGCACCCGCACCGGGAAAGGCATTGTGACATCACAGGGCGGGGCAGGAATTCAGTCTTTACTATGTCACACTGGCAGCCTCCCCCAGCTCAGACACTTGGGGCAGTCGCTCCGTCCTGGTGGTCACTGCTGGAGCTCTGCTCTGGGTGACAGCCACTTCGTGTGTTGAGAGTGGTCCGTGGGAGAGAACAGGATGAAGGTCAGCCTGAATCTCTTCCTGATCTTACTTGCTTTCGTGTCTCCAATTCCTGACTTTGCCAGCTGTCTCAGCTGGCCCGGAATTGGGCAAAAAGCTGCTCCTTCCCGAGGAGCAGCATCCCTTAGAGACCAAGTGCCAGCCCTCCAGCTGGCTCTCCCGGCTTGGTCTACCACCTGCCCCATCAAGATCGAGGAT
>NW_011183600.1:0-350 GCF_000146605.3 Meleagris gallopavo
GAGCCAGCCCTCTGGTTTGTACAGTGACAGACATCATTGCTGCCGGCTCTGACACCTTACCAGGAGATGCTTCAGTTTAGTAACGTGGGCTTCATTCCTTCCATCAGCAGCTGCTCCTGGACTGACCTTCATTCATACAGTGACACCATCACTTCTAGCACGAGCGTGACCTGCAAAAACAGAGGGAAGAAAGTGGGATGACAACAAACACGGAGATAACGTGTTTTAACAACACACCAGTACACAAAGAAATGGAAACCTGGCCCGGCCGTGACGGCCCCGGCCCCCGGCCCCCTCCCCCCCTGCACCAGCCACACACACACACACACACAAAAGCAAATAAGAAAGCC
>NW_011183601.1:0-379 GCF_000146605.3 Meleagris gallopavo
CACCACGGATTTATCAGCTTCAGGCACGGTTGATAGTTTGTCTATTATATCTTCTTGTTTGTTCTCCATTCTGTCCAGCTTTTCAGCTACTTTTGTAATGGCTGAAACACAAGCTCGCAGAGGGCTTAAATGTAACTCAAAGTCTTGAAGTTTATTAACCAATTCACTTATAAGGGGTCTTCTTTCCCCTCTGCCATACATTGCTGCAAATGAGCTGGCGTACCTTTCTGGTGCGGTCTTTGTGAATGTACGCCACATGTTTGGTGTACACCTGACTCTCTCGGGATCATGCTCTTGGTCTGGCTCGTCAGGAATGAAATCGGGGCTATGTAGCATTTCCACCACAGCATGTTCTCTTAAATAACAGATGCCTTCTTCC
>NW_011183602.1:0-464 GCF_000146605.3 Meleagris gallopavo
ATGGCCATTCAACAAGCTTTGCTCCTCCTTCCCCAAGGAGGATCCTGTACGAGAAGCAACACGGCAAAACCTGACCCTCTCACAACGGCACTCCGTTATCCTTCCAAGCCGAGGCATCCAGCATCTCAAAACAGCTGCTGCCAGATGCCCTGCTGGTGGGATTCCTCTTCCAAGTCAGGCCAGATAGCACCAGTCCTGCTCAGGTTTCATGCTGCACTTGTCTGCTGCTTAATTACTTTATTACCAAGCAGAGCTGTGAGGAATTTAAGGCAATGTTCCTGCCACTTCTCTCGCTACAAAACATCTCACAGCTCAGTGCTAGGGTTGCTGACAGTGAGAAGGAGAGACGCACCGTTGAGAAATGCACCTTGTGACTCCAATGACTGCACGTGACAGAAATGAATGCTGGTGAGAGGTCAGGCTGTTGTAGAGAAGAATCACGCTGCTTTGTGTTTGGCACTTCT
>NW_011183603.1:0-474 GCF_000146605.3 Meleagris gallopavo
ATAAGGACAGTCAGGAGCCCATAAACTTCAGAGTTGGGTGGGAGCTGCAATACATTCACACCGTCAGCTATTTCAGCTTTCAGCTCCATGATCCTCTAAACCAAAGCAGCAGCAGACGGACGTGCAGCCAGAGCACATGAGTTCTGACAGACCGTGCACCATTTAATGGGTGGTGAGACAAAGCTCGGGACAGAAGCCACCCCGTGGAAGACATGATCTCTGAGGAAACAGCAATGTGGAACAGGCCGTGCCTGCTCTGCTGGGCCTCGTATCCGGGGCGACACAGCAGGCAAATAAAAAGGAGACACACGCACAGTATAAAATTCAAATGTACTGCCTGCTTCCCCCCTCTATTCTTTCTGGAACTCATCAACTATTAGAATGAAAGCAGCAGCTACGTTTTCTTAGTTCTACAGGTGTACAGAGAATGCTCCACTGCTGAATGGCTTGTGAGTGAATGCTGCACCTTGCCCA
>NW_011183604.1:0-440 GCF_000146605.3 Meleagris gallopavo
CTTGAAAATGCCTTATTAGAGAGAGTTTTCCCTTCCACTCTTTTCCTGTCTGAATGCAGAGGTGCAGCCGTGGAAAGCCTCACTGGGACGAATTGTGGCTCGAAATAAAGGCAGAGACACAGTTTTTAGAGCTAGGCGAGTGCATTCTGCACGTTCGGAGATAAACGCGATTACTCGGCCAGCTACGGCAAAGTCTCCGGAGCGGTTCTGCGCGAATGCCGCTTACTGCGCAAGAGAGTGAAGGAGTGCTATTCCGATGCCGACAAGTGCGAATTCAGGCTCCTGCACTACCTGCGAATGGGGGGTTTTTTCTCCGCAGTCCTGAAAGGATCACTGCCCACTTTCTGACACGTTCTCCCTGAGAGCACTGCATCTGTCTCTCCTCGAACTTCCAGGTGTCTTATTAGAGAGGGTTTTCCCTTCCACTCTTTTCTTCACTG
>NW_011183605.1:0-534 GCF_000146605.3 Meleagris gallopavo
GGGATCATGGTATCATGGAGCTCCAAGCGGGGTATTTGGGGTTTCCTTAAAAATAAGGAACTGCAGGTGTGAGGATCCCCCAGCGACATCATGAGGGACGGCAGCTTCCCTGTGTGCATGAAGACCAGGAGGACCTTCAAAACTACATTCGCGACTTAGGCATGAGAGAAGCAATATATGAAGACTCGTAGGATAGCCCGGATATGATCCAGTTCTCGGCGGGCATGCGAGATTTAATTTTCCAAGAGGCCCCTTCCCACCTATATGGGACCTTGGTTTCGATATTAAACCCTCTGGTGACCTCGGAAACCGTAGTTCAGCAGGCTGCTCGGATAGTTGCTGATCTGGGGGAGACAGAACGCCTACGGACCAGGCGCAACATTCGCATGTTAGAAGAAGCTGAGGTCCTGCCGGTGACTAAAACCAAGACGCCGGCTATTCGAGCTCCTCGATCGGGACCCATAAGGGTTTCCCGAAAACACATGTTTAATGACCTAATTCGAGCTGCGGTCCAATTTGCTAAGATTGACCGCC
>NW_011183606.1:0-384 GCF_000146605.3 Meleagris gallopavo
GTGCAGAGTCTGGCTGGAGACCTGTAACCAGTGGTGTCCCCCAGGGGTCTGTGCTGGGTCCGGTCTTGTTCAACATCTTCATCAATGACCTTGATGAGGGGATAGTGGCCACCCTCAGCAAGTTTGCTGATGATACGAAGTTGGGAGGATTGGCTGACACGCCTGAAGGCTGTGCTGCCATTCAGCGAGACCTGGACAGGCTGGAGAGCTGGGCAGTAAGAAACCGGATGAGGTTCAACACAAGCAAGTGTAGGGTCTTACACCTAGGGAGGAAGAATTGCATGAACCAATACAGGCTGGGGGATGAGCTGCTGGAGAGGAGCTCTGCAGAGAGGGACCTGGGCGTCCTGGTGGACGACAGATTGGCCATGAGCCAGCAGTGTG
>NW_011183607.1:0-443 GCF_000146605.3 Meleagris gallopavo
CTAGCTGTGGATGGTCAGCATGGGGGAGTCGGATCACATCGCAAACCTACCTGCATACAAGCAGCGCACCAACATGGGGTGCGTGATGTTCATTACCCTGCTGGACACATCTCACACCACTGACTGGAGGAGCCCAGGCAATCCTTCAACTCCATCAGGCTGCAAAATGAAATCAGAAGAGACGCAGAACATAATTTAAAACACAACAAGGATGCACACAATGCCCTTAAAAAACACCGCATGGATGCAATTAGCACATACCCCTATTCATTACAGCCATCCAGCTTGAGATCCTCCAGAAAAGCAGAGCTCACAGCTCTGAAATCAAGCAGGAATCACTCACCCCATTCTAAGGGCTCACCCCACACCCCAAAGGAAGCAGTCTCCAGATTCACATGCTGCTCTTACACCTAGCAGCCCTTCAGTGCACTTGCGATCCCCCA
>NW_011183608.1:0-424 GCF_000146605.3 Meleagris gallopavo
CGGTCACGCTCTCCCTGAGAGCACTACAGCTGTCGCTCCTCGAACTAGCACATGCCTTATTGGAGAGGGTTTTCTCTTCCACTCTTTTCCTCTCTGAATGCAGATGTCTAGCAGTGTCATACATCACTGGGACGAATTGTGGTTTGAAATAAAGGCAGAGACATAGTATTCAGAGGTAGGCGTAGTGCATTCTGCATGTAGCCAAGGCGAAGTGCAAACCGCTCCTTTCCGATGCGCGCACAGGAGCCCGCTCACTCGTCGGAGAAAAGCAGCCGGCTGAAGTGGCCCGTTCTCGGCAAGCGAGAAACACGAGACCGCTGCTGACGGCTGAAAGCGGCGTTCGGGGAGAAACGCGATTTCTCGGCCAGCTACGGCAAAGTGTCCGGAGCGGTTCAGCGCGAATGCCGCTTTCAGGGCATGAGAG
>NW_011183609.1:0-420 GCF_000146605.3 Meleagris gallopavo
AAAAGACAAGATCACAGCCCTGAAAGAAAAAAGAAACCACTTACCCCATTCCAAGGGCCAATACTCCCCCACACTCTCAAGTGAAGGAAGCAGCTTCCAGGTCCAAATACCTACCAGCCCTTAAGTACGCTCAGGGTTCCCTGCTAAAAAAGAGAGAGAGCAGCTCCACAATGGAGGAGAAAAAAAAAAAAAAGAAAAAAAATCACTCACTCCATCACCAAAGAACAAGGCATACTCCAAAGGAAGCACTCCCCAGGTTCACATGCTGCCCCTAATCTTCCCAGACCTTAAATGGGATCAGGGAGGGGTGGAGCCTGGCTCTGCCCCACTCCACAGCCAAACTGCCCCCAGCTGTGCTCGCAGGGCTGCACCCCGCCCCAGGTGTTGCCACAAAAACAGGAGGGCAAGGGAATGCCCAGG
>NW_011183610.1:0-427 GCF_000146605.3 Meleagris gallopavo
GCTCCTGGACTGACCTTCATTCATACAGTGACACCATCACTTCTAGCACGAGCTGACCTGCAAAACAGAGGGAAGAAAGTGGGATGACAACAAACACGGAGAGAACGTGTTTTAACAACACACCAGTACACAAAGAAATGGAAACCTGGCCCGGCCGTGACGGCCCCGGCCCCCTCCCCCTGCACCAGCACACACACACACACACACACACCAAAAGCAAATAAGAAAGCCATAACATAAGTAACAGCAAGAAACACCAGTGCAATGGCAGTATATTAAGAAGGTAGGAAAAGGACTGCCCACCCACTCACCTCCAAGGATTTACACCCACAGACCAAACCCCACAGTGGAGAAACTGCCAGAAAGAAACCCTTCCCCCGCGGCAGTCAGCCCTCAAACGAGCTCCAAGAGAGGGCAGCCAGGCTCT
>NW_011183611.1:0-346 GCF_000146605.3 Meleagris gallopavo
CTATACCATCTGTATATCCATTGATTAACAATTGGCGAGCCAGGCAATTGTTTGATGTAAATCCACTTTACATCATGTCTCTTTTATGGGGTTTCTAATAAATGGGTCAAGGGGGAGAACACCATTCCCCTAGTTAAAATGATCCCCGGGCAGATCCCAGGGTTTCTGGGATCTCCTTCTTATCAACTGGCAACTATAATTGAGAAATGGGGTCCCCTGCGTACTTTGGGGAGTATTTCCCCAGTACGCTTAACAGAATACTTTCAGGGACTGGACAAAGATGTCTTAACTACGAAGGAAAGGCAATTAGCTGCATCCACAGTTGCATGGCCACTGCTGAATGCTT
>NW_011183612.1:0-551 GCF_000146605.3 Meleagris gallopavo
CAATAGAAAACATTTGGTTTACAGATGCCTCAGTCAATAGGGAAAATGGCAAAGAGCAATATAAAGCTGCTGCATTGGATATTACCATTGGGAAGCAAGTAATAGAAGAATGTGAAGGTAGCACACAAATAGGAAAAATATGAGCAGCTGTCCTAGCAGCACACAATGGAGCAAAAATCATATATGTACATTCTCATACTATGTGGGCTTGTGACACGTGTTTATATGTGACAGTATCTCTGTAAATGGGAAGACCTGAACTGGGGAGTAAATAGATCCCTAGTAAGGATAAAGAAGAATTGGCAATTATTACTAGACATAGCCAGGAAAACACCTTTTAATACCAGATGGGTAAAAGCCCATGCTAAGGATAATCAGCCAGCCACAAAATAGAATATATAGAATATAACAGTGGATGAGTTAACAAAAGTTAGGAAAATTATCTTAGATCTGAAGTGGTATCAGTTTGGAGAATGGTTACATCAGAACTTAGGTCACACATAGCAAGGAAGCACATAGCTGCACAGAGTGAAGGCAAACCTATAAACAGG
>NW_011183613.1:0-525 GCF_000146605.3 Meleagris gallopavo
TGAAGAACATCAGTAAATATTTCTATAAATACATCAACAGCAAGAGGAAGCCTAGGCAGAATCTCCATCCCCTGTTGGATGATGCTGAGGGCAACATGGTGACCAAGGATCAGGATAAGGCTGAAGTACTTAATGCCTTCTGTATGATTACAAATGTACAGATAGCAGAGTGGCGTGGTTCGGATGGTATTACACACGTTTCATAATTAGAAAGATTATCATGGTCGAAAGAGATCATCAAAAATTAGATGCTCGGCCGTGGCCTAGGCTCGCAGTAGAAGACTCCAAAGGGAGGGATCTCCAGAGGGAGATCCTTCCCCAGCAGCAGTCAGCCCTTAAATGAGGTCTGGGAGAGGTGGAGCCAGGCTGCACCCTTCTCACCTCACGCCTCCACCTGTGCTCCCATGGCTCCCCTGGTCTTTGCCTCAGGCAATCAATCAGTGCTTCAGGCCGTGACTCAGCAGCTCCCATACACCTTCTTTGCCTCAGTCCTTCATAGTAAGACTAGTTACTCCCTGGGCACAC
>NW_011183614.1:0-324 GCF_000146605.3 Meleagris gallopavo
GGGGTGACCTCCTTTGTCCCCAGAGCATTATGGGGGTGAGTGGGGACAGTTTGAACCCCCCCAGGGGGTGACAGTGGGGGAGGGGGGACCTCATCCCCCATCCGCCCCCTTTCCCCCCAGTTGGTGACAGAGGAGTAGGGGAGGGGCTGTGACAGTGGGGGTATGGTGACTGTGGGGGGGGGGGTACCCCATCCCCCCCCCAACAAGGGGTGACAATGCTGTACCTCCCGTGTCATCCCCCAACCCCACTGTCACCCCTGGGGGTCATGAGGTTGGCTTCCCCCTCCCCACCGTGGTCACCCCATCCCCCATTCTCACTTTTTT
>NW_011183615.1:0-549 GCF_000146605.3 Meleagris gallopavo
CCCCCCAGTAATTAATAAAACCACATACACAAACAGAGCAGCCCCCGAACCCGGCCCCACTCACAGCCCCACACCACGCACAGAATTTCACCCCACGGCCTTTCCCTGTTGTTCATCTAGATTGAAATGAGGAAATAATATAATAAAAAGAAAAGAAAAAAGAAGGGGGGGAGAGGGGAAGGAATACGAGAAATGTTACAAACCCGCTTATTTCTCCATCCATCCACCCACCCACCCCCGGGGGCTTGTTGGGCTTTAGACTTGAAGGAAAGGTGGGAATTCATAAAAAGAAAGAAAGAAACTCCGAGTCGGGTTTTACAGGAGCCCCAGAGCTCTGCTTGTGGGGAATTGAGGGGGGGACAGCACACAGACCCCAACAGATCCCACTGCACTGCACTGATTTCCCATCACACAGCGGAGATTTTTAACACAAAGAAATACATTAATAATAATAATAATAATAATAATAATAACAATAATAATTTTTTTAAAAAAGTAATACTTACTTCTGGTTTCGGCCAAGTCTTTAATACAGAAACTAAGAACTAA
>NW_011183616.1:0-452 GCF_000146605.3 Meleagris gallopavo
CTCACACGGAGCGCAGGATCACATACTGCGCAAACAGCCACGCTGATGGCAGCTCTGCTCGCAGTAGAAGGCAACCAAGTCACCTTGGCTTTCTCTCGGGAGCTGCACTCACGACTAGACACATACACTGTGTCAGTTACAAACAAATGTTTTACCTTTGACTGGAGTTCTGCTTTTTGGGTCTCTTCTTCCTTCTTTCTCCTTTTAGTTGCAGGAGTTAATTTGACATCCGCCCGAACCGTCACTTCAGGACTTGCTGCCACCCCTAGGAAGTCACAGGAATCTGTGACATTGCTTTTCAGTCCATCCCGTGAAGCCTTCAAAGCCCAGCACTCAGCCCAGCCTTACCTGCAGAGCCGTGAGCCACATTCCCACCCACGGGAAAAGGTGGGCCCTGGCAGTTGATCACACCAGCCATGCTGTTAGTTTCCTGTCCATAAGGAGGTCCAGTG
>NW_011183617.1:0-443 GCF_000146605.3 Meleagris gallopavo
ACATGGGCGTTCAGGGGCGGATGGGCCAACGTCATGGTGGGCAACGCAGGGGCAAGACGATCCAGTACATGGGCAACGGAGATATATGGCCAAAAAAACAAGGAGAGGGAAAAGGGGGAAAAGCAATAAATTTTAATTTAATACAAACTATACTCATTACTCTCAATTAATGAAACAAGCTTACGTTGTTCTGAAGACTAACACAATAACGGATTGCTACAATGACTGTGGCTTATCAGTGTGGACCTTAAAAATGAGTCACTCTATCTGACTGAACTAACTTTTAACATACGACGTTTCAGTAGCAGGCTGGCTCATGAGGGTAGACACAAAACCTGTCAAGACTGATACTACGAAGACCTTGGGCAAATAGGGAATGTTAGTTTTCCAGACCAGTCTAAATTATCTGGACTTAGGTGATCTACTAATTATTTAAAAAAAAA
>NW_011183618.1:0-484 GCF_000146605.3 Meleagris gallopavo
TGAAGACTTTTCAGGAAATACGACAATGAAAGATAACATTAAATAAGTAAATAACCCAATACAGCCACGTTATTTAAATTGGCCTTGAAAGCTATCAGTGTCTAACTACTGTTATTTTAGAGTTGTGCCTCTCTCTAGCAGCCACCAATTTACTCAGCCAGCCATTACAAACCTTAATTTTTCATAACTATGCAAGGGCTGATCCAAAAGGAATGCCTCCTATTTTATAATGCTGGCCACAGCGTCACAGGTGGACACAGCAGAGGTTGAACCTTCCTGCCAGCACTCAGTTCATTTTGTAGCCAGGCGACAGATGGCAGCAGAGGCCCGGATGACAGCACAGCACCTGACGTGGAGGTGCGCACGGAGCACAGGGCTGTCACTGAACTCCTCCGCACTGAACAGAGCATTTATGAAGACCAACACGTGGATGTGAGCGCAGTGAGGCTTCAGCAGTGGCAACAGCGATGCAAAAGACAAACCA
>NW_011183619.1:0-511 GCF_000146605.3 Meleagris gallopavo
GAGTTTAAGAGGGAGGTGGGGGAATATTGGTCAAACTCGTGATGTTAAATGAGGACTGAATGAGGAGGGAGAGTGAGGAAAGGGAAATACGCACGTACCACAGCTCTGCACATGTCCAACACTTCCTCTCCAGAGTCCTTCATGGAGAAACAGTGCGTGAATCTTCACCACCCTCATCTAGCAGGGATGAAACTGTGCCAGAGAAGAGGGGGACTTTCCCAAGATCAGAACAGCAGTGTGGGGAAAGGAAAGATCACGCCACAAGTTTAACAGCCTCTCAAATGATGTCGTATTACCAGCCCGGTTTTTCCATCAGGAAAGAAGTGTCAGGAAAAGTGACTGTGGAAGGACACAGTGAAGGACGTTGAACTTGCGAGTTCAGGGAAGAGGAAGGGATGGAGAGGGATGACAAGGCTAGAATCAAATCTCTGATGTGCATTTATGATGCTGTACAGAAACTGCATTTCAGGATGGAATGATTACTGTATTTCTTAATGCTGCACCAATTTAC
>NW_011183620.1:0-507 GCF_000146605.3 Meleagris gallopavo
CCTTCTCTGGCACACTGCTGGAACAACTCTCCACACCCCACCGAGCTCAGCCATTTCCAGAGAGCCACTCCTGGCTTCTTTTACAATGTGTGCTCTGCAGTCATACACAACAGCATCGCTGCATAGCGGAGCGTACGGGGGAAAGAGCGCAATGAAATGGCACTGAAGTGGGCAAGGAAAGCTCTCCAAGGAATTACAAAGCCACGACTTACCCATGCCATCCGCCCGAGTTTCAGTCTCGGAACTCAGAGGGGAAGCTGGATCACCTCCTCCACTCACGTCTGCAAACAAACGCAGGACAGAGCAACTCTCATGAAACATCCTCCCAGTCGGAGTGGCACAGGACGCAGTTAAAGCAGGGGATTCCTTCAGGACACCGTTCTCTCCCTTCCGCACAGGAGCGCCTTGGAAACAGTTCCCGGGTACGTGCGGGGGCACCACGATCGTACAAAACTTACGCCGTGTGCAGCTGCCCAGAGGAACGCCCTCCTGGAGCTCACCCCTAAA
>NW_011183621.1:0-488 GCF_000146605.3 Meleagris gallopavo
GTGGGGTTGGAAGTGACCTCTGGGGTTCATCAAATCCAACTCCTCTGCTCAACCTGTTTCCCTGCAGATGGTTGCACAGGTTGGGTTTAAAGAGACCCCACCACCTCCCCGTTTCAGTGCTCTGTGTCCCGCACAGGAAAGAAGTTCTTCCTCATGATTTGATGCAACTTCCTGAGCTCCAGTTTGTGCCCACTGCCCCTCATCCTGTCACTGCACACAACTCAAGAGAGCCCCAACCCAACGGCGCAGAAAGGCAGCACGGAGCTCTGGTGTGTCAGCCTCTCCTCCCAGCTTTGTGCCACCTGCAAACCTGCTGAGGGTGGACTCCATCCCTTTGTCCAGGTCACTGATGGAGATGTTGAACAGCAACAGATCCAGCACCGACCCTCAGGGACAGCACGAGTCACCGCCACCAAGCGCACCCTGCTCTGCTGATGGAGCCCAAAGTCATGGACTCAGTGAGCTCCACCAGCACTTCACAGGGATGG
>NW_011183622.1:0-431 GCF_000146605.3 Meleagris gallopavo
TTGAGTGCATTGAGTGCACCCTAAGGACACCAAGCTGTGGGGTGCAGTGACACAGCAGAGGGACGGGATGCCATCCACAGAGACCTCAACAGGCTGAGCAGTGGGCACAAAATCCAAGTGCAGGGTCAGTAGCTGGGATGAGGGAACAGCCACCACCAAAACATGCTAGGGGATGAAAGGACTGAGCGTAGTCCTGCTCCATAAGGCCTGGGAGTACTGGTGGGTGGGAGCTGGACACAAGCCAGCAGTGGGCCCTTCCAGCCCAGAAAGCCAACCGTATCCTGGGCTGCATCCAAAGATGCGCAGTCAGCGGGCGAAGGGAGGAGATCCCCCATCCCTCTGCTCTGCGCTGGTGGGGCCTCAGCTGCAGTGCTGCGTCCAGATGCGGAGTCCTCAGTGCAGGGAGACATGGAGCTGTGCGAGTGCATCCA
>NW_011183623.1:0-427 GCF_000146605.3 Meleagris gallopavo
AAAGGAGCAACTGAAAGCAAAGCCTAGAAACATACTCTGAACAGGAAAGGAATGCTTGCAGCAAGGAACAAGATCACGCAAAGAAAGCAGCAGGAAAGACAAAGAACCCACAAATAGGAAACAAAGACAATGCAAAGCAAACAAAAAAACTCACTAGAGAAAAAAATAAAAATAAAAAAAAGACAAAACAAAACAAGGAATGAAAACGAAGCAAAGCCAAGCGAGGATGAGAAATACAAGAGGAAAGCCAATGAATTCAATACACTAGCATGGCAAAGCAAAGAATCCTAGCAAAGTAAAGAGAGAACAAAGCTCACCAGTGCTTAACAATGGAAAGAAAGAACCAAAATTTAACAGCAATGCAAGGCCCCGATACCAACAATAACCAAAGAGCAAACCAAAGCCAGGAAAAACCAGGAAAAGGAAA
>NW_011183624.1:0-767 GCF_000146605.3 Meleagris gallopavo
CTTGGAATGGGGTAAGTGGTTTCTTTTTTTCTTTCAGGGCTGTGATCTTCCCTTTTTGGGGGATGGCAAGTTCACTGAAGGGCTGCTAGCTGTAAGAGCAGCATGTGAATCTGGAGACTGCTTCCTTTGGGGTGTGGGGTGAGCCCTTAGAATGGGTTGAGTGATTCCTGCTTTCTTTCAGAGCTGTGAGCTCTGCTTTTCTGGAGGATCTCAAGCTGGATGGCTGTAATTAATAGGGCTATGTGCTAATTGCATCCATGCGGTGGGTGTTTTTTAAGGGCATAGTGTGCATCCTTGTTGTGTTTTAAATTGTTCTGCGTCTCTTCTGATTTCATTTTGCAGCCTGATGGAGTTGAAGGATTGCCTGGGCTCCTCCAATCAGTGGTGTGAGAACTGTCCAGCAGGTAATGAACATCATGCACCCCATGTTGGTGCGCTGCTTGTATGCAGGTAGGTTTGCGGATGTGATCCGACTGCCCCATGCTGACCATCCACAGCTAGATCAAGTTGCTCAGAGTCTGACCCATGCTCACCTTGAAAGGCAACCTGTGCCACTGCATCAGCACCCTCACTGTACAAGACATTTTCCTTAGATTTCACCTCCATTTTCCCTTGTTCTTTCCTTTAGGTATTGAAAGGCTGTTACCAGGTTCCCTTGGAGCCTTCACTTCTCCAGGAGGCTGAACAGCCCAGCTCTCCTTGCTTACAGGAGAGGGGTTCCATCCTTCGGGTCGTGTTTGTGGCTGTACTCTGGATGCACTTGCACA
>NW_011183625.1:0-408 GCF_000146605.3 Meleagris gallopavo
CTGCTGGGCTGGTCGGCTTCCCCCAGGCAGCGGTTGTCTGTCTGCTGGACAATGTCCCCAAGGCTACACCCTGCTGGGCTCGCTTCCATCCCCTGATGGATGCTGGAGGGGAGAGCGAAGGCAGAGCTGGTGCTGGGGGCTGCCAGGCCTCTCAAGTTTCCGCGAGGCAATGGCTGCCCCCAGGCTGACCCCCTGAGGGACCGCTCCCGACCCCCGAAGGATGGTTCTGGGGGCGTGGGGGTGGGTGTTGATGCCCAGGGCGGCCGGGGGCGTGGCAGGGCCGCCCTGGTGGTGCCGTGCGGCCGCTGGGCAGGTGGTCACGGCCGTTGGCATCATCTCCAGCTGCCAGGGCCCTTGAGGAGGAGCCAGGACGCCCGTCCCGAGGGCAAGCTGTGGCCGCGGACATCG
>NW_011183626.1:0-432 GCF_000146605.3 Meleagris gallopavo
GCTGGCTGGGTGGATCCATGCCCGGTAGCTACCCTTCCGTCCTCCTTGGCATGACTGGCAGTGCTTTGCCTTCCTCCAGAGAGGTGTTTTGTTCCAGCTGGCAGGGACAGCCTCCTTCTGGGCTGGCGACCCTGAAGGTGCGTGTGTGGTGGAGGCAGCAGCATGCCCAGTAGCTACCCTTTCCTCCTCCCGGGCACGGATGCCAAGATGTTGGCCTCCTGCAGACTCGGTGGTCATCGGTGCTTCGCCATGACCGTGTATTCTTTGCTTTTTCATGTTGCTGCAGAGGCTGCTGCTGCTGCATGGGTTGATGTTGGTTTCCTCGGTTTGTTTTCCGTGTTGTTTTTCTGTGGTTTCTGCCTTGGTTTCTTGCTCCTTTGCATTGCAATGCATTGGGCTTTTTTTCATTGGTGTTGATTTTTTTTCCCTTCT
>NW_011183627.1:0-450 GCF_000146605.3 Meleagris gallopavo
ATCTCACTATCACTACTGACTGAACTGCTGATAGCGCACTCAGACATCTCCTTTCACAGGAGTTACCAGTTTCACTACAGTCACTAACATCAGTATCACATCACTGCTTATATGCGCTGATACAGTGATCTGTAATTAAATCATCACTGAAAAGCATCAAGACAGCTTGAGACATCGTTAAATCCAGGGGTACACATCCAAGCAGTTATTTACAGCTCCTTTAGTCTCAGTGGGGAGAAAAAACAGTTCAAAGTCATACATACCTACTTTAAACATACTTGAAAATATTTTCATCTAAGTAAACGCTACCAGATAATTTCCAATTTTTATGCACAATATCAAATTAGTAATTATAAAATTCTTCCACAATAGTGAAGTGGGTTTGTTCATTTTTTTTTTTTAAAGAATATTAATCATGAAATAGGAGCAACATGAGTACCTAACAATTTA
>NW_011183628.1:0-444 GCF_000146605.3 Meleagris gallopavo
TCTAGCTGTGGATGGTCAGCATGGGGGAATCGGATCACATCGCAAACCTACCTGCATACAAGCAGCGCACCAACATGGGGTGCATGATGTTCATTACCTGCTGGACACATCTCACACCACTGACTGGAGGAGCCCAGGCAATCCTTCAACTCCATCAGGCTGCAAAATGAAATCAGAAGAGACGCAGAACATAATTTAAAACACAACAAGGATGCACACAATGCCCTTAAAAAACACCGCATGGATGCAATTAGCACATAGCCCTATTAATTACAGCCATCCAGCTTGAGATCCTCCAGAAAAGCAGAGCTCACAGCTCTGAAATCAAGCAGGAATCACTCACCCCATTCTAAGGGCCTCACCCCACCACCCCAAAGGAAGCAGTCTCCAGATTCAGATGCTGCTCTTACACCTAGCAGCCCTTCAGCGCACTTGCCATCCCCC
>NW_011183629.1:0-509 GCF_000146605.3 Meleagris gallopavo
GGAGCAACCCGCCGGCACGAGGCGGAACAGGAGGAGCCAGGACGGCCCCGCAGCGGGGCGTGCCTCTGGACCGACAGACACCCACAGCAAAGGTACACGGGTCCACAGCCAGCACAGGAGCGGTGCTGCAGCCCATCCTGGCGCTGAGCGGGCGAGACCCAGCACGGGGACCGCCTCGGGGCTGCGTCCGTGTGGGGCTGGGGACTGCCACGACACTTTCCATCTGCCACCTCCCTCCCGGCCCGAGGCAGTAGGAGCGCCGGGAAGCGGCAGATGCAGAGTGTGACCTGCTTTTCCTCTGCCCTCCAGAGCGAGTTGCCGTCTGGGATGCGGTGGCCGCCTACGTACGGGAGCAGCTCCTGGGGGCACAAGGTGCGTTGGTTGTCGGGTTCCTCCTCTCCCTGTCCAGCTCAGCCTACGCTTCCTCTGACTCTTCCCCTCCACACCAAGCAGGAAACTCAGCCCCAGTTTCTCTGCCGCGCATCCCGTGGGCTTCCTGCAAATGCAGG
>NW_011183630.1:0-528 GCF_000146605.3 Meleagris gallopavo
GGACACAGTGAGAGACACTTGGGCTGGTAAACAGGTGGATTTTTGAAAGATGTGTGCCCAGGTTGAGTGAATTTCCTTGTGAACAGTGCTTTCAGTCTGAATTTTTGTTTGACTTTCTGAAGCCATTGAGAAAATCCAAGTCTTGGTCTTCCGTTACACCTTATGTCCTGGGGCTGCGGAGCAAACCCCATGAATTTTAAAACTATTTGACCTCCTTGTTTGTGGAAACTGTGGGGCCCGGACCTGCTCCAAAAACGCATACTGTCACATTTCAACTATTTTACTGTGGAAGTTCTTTTTAAATGTAAGTCCACCTGTTCAGGGATGGACAACAAAGATCAGCGTGGGATTTCTCAGTTGTCAAGTTTTGTCTGCAGGAGTTTAATGTATTCTCATGTAGAAGAATGGTTTCTACTGGGAGGCAGAAGTGAAGAACTGTGCAAAAACAGGCACGTGAAGCTGGCAACTGTAAGGGAATGACTAAAAATCCTGAATGATGATAATGATGCCAAGAGAACCAGTGCTGAA
>NW_011183631.1:0-512 GCF_000146605.3 Meleagris gallopavo
ACCCGGTGTCTTTCCAGTGCAGCCCACCCCAAGCGCAGCCCGAGTGCCCGGACAGCAGCACCTCCATGAGGAGCAGGTCGGCATCGCTGAGGAGCAGCCGAGCCTCTTGGAGGAGGACTTAGAATCAGGCAGCCGGTCCCAGGCAGCGGGCAGCACACACAGCTGTGATGCAGTCACAGTTCTCTCCGAATTCTGTGCTTGATTAAATCCAAAACAGATCTCTATGCCATGATGAGCAAAGCTTGCTATCAACCAGACGAGGTCAAAATATTCTTTCTCACCCTTCGCTTCCCTTTCCTGCACTTGAAGCAGCAACCCGCTGATCATCGGGGGCTCAGTTTGCCATCAGAGATTGTCAGTGGTCATCTGAAGGCTTTGTTGGCTGTCAGAGGGCTCCACTGATCACCAGAGATCTTCACTGACTGTCAGAGGGCTTCTTGAATCAACAGAGGGTGTCATGGGTCATCAGAGAGGAGATTTGAGGTGCCTAAGGGAGGGGATTTGGGGACTCC
>NW_011183632.1:0-371 GCF_000146605.3 Meleagris gallopavo
ATCTGCATTCAGAGAGGAAAAGAGTGGAAGAGAAAACCCTCTCCAATAAGGCATGTGGAAGTTCGAGGAGGCGACAGCTGTAGTGCTCTCAGGGAGAGCGTGACAGAAAGTGGGGAGAAATCCTTTCAGGACTGCGGAGAAAAAAACCCCACTCGCAGGTAGTGCAGGAGGCTGAATTCGCACTTGTCGGCATCGGAATCGCACTCCTTCGCTCTCATGCCCTGAAAGCGGCATTCGCGCTGAACCGCTCCGGAGACTGCCGTAGATGGCCGAGTAATAGCGATTCTCCCCGAAAGCCCGCTTTCAGCCGTCAGCAGCGGTCTCGTGTTTCTCGCTTGCCGAGAACGGGCCACTTCAGCCGGCTGGCTTTC
>NW_011183633.1:0-366 GCF_000146605.3 Meleagris gallopavo
CCCTTAAAAACACCCACCGCATGGATGCAATAAGCACATAGCCCTATTAATTACAGCCATCCAGCTTGAGATCCTCCAGAAAAGCAGAGCTCACAGCTCTGAAATCAAGCAGGAATCACTCACCCCATTCTAAGGGCTCACCCCACACCCCAAAGGAAGCAGTCCTCCAGATTCACATGCCTGCTCTACACCTAGCAGGCCCTTCAGTGCACTTGCCATCCCCAAAAAGCCAAGATCACAGACCCTGAAACGAAAAAAGAACCACTTACCCCATTCCAAGGACCAATACTCCCCCACAGTCTCAAGTGAAGGAAGCAGCTTCCAGGTCCAAATACCTACCAGCCCTTAAGTACGCTCAGGGTTCCC
>NW_011183634.1:0-479 GCF_000146605.3 Meleagris gallopavo
AAGCAAGTGTAGGGTCTTACACCTAGGGAGGAAGAATTGCATGCACCAATACAGGCTGGGGGATGAGCTGCTGGAGAGGAGCTCTGCAGAGAGGGACCTGGGCGTCCTGGTGGACGACAGATTGGCCATGAGCCAGCAGTGTGCCCTCGTGGCCAAAAAGGCCAATGGCATTCTGGGGTGCATTAAAAAGAGCGTGTCCAGCAGGTCGAGGGAGGTGATCCTCCCCCTCTACTCTGCCCTGGTAAGGCCTCATCTGGAGTACTGTGTCCAGTTCTGGGCTCCCCAGTACAAAAAAGACAGGGATCTCTTGGAAAGAGTCCAGCGGAGGGCCACAAAGATGGTGAAGGGCCTGGAGCATCTCCCCTATGAAGAAAGGCTAAGTAAACTGGGTACTGTTTAGCCTTGAGAAAAGAAGACTGAGAGGGGACCTGATCCAGGTTTATAAATATCTGAGGTGTGGCGGCCATAGTGGTGAGGCC
>NW_011183635.1:0-476 GCF_000146605.3 Meleagris gallopavo
GACTAACTCAGAAGGAATGGCTGAGATATAGGTGAGCTCGGCTTGGAAATGCAATCCAAGGGCTGCACAAATGTGGGACAGTTCTGAGCGTAAGGAAAGGCATCTGCTGGGTGAGGGCTTTGCTGGGTGAGCATCACCCTGCTGAAGAGCAGGCAGCTGTTGTCTTTGCAGACAGCCACATCCATGGGGATTGGGAGCTTTTTCTGCCTTCCAGCTCTTGGCTGCTGCTCTGAGAGTGGAGGTTCTTTGCCCCGGAGAGAACCACCAGCAGAAAGGATCCCCTGCGCGGCTTCTGAGCCCTTCCAGACAACCCAGCTGGATTAGCGTGACCTGGGTTTGGAGTTAACCCAGCAGGCTTTGCCCAAAGCAGAATGACCTGTGGGCACAGCGTCCAGCAGGTGGAAGGGACCAACAGCTGCAGACAGCAGCAGCCTGAGCAGCTCTTGAGGGAAATCCGTCACTGCGCACAAAGGCCC
>NW_011183636.1:0-431 GCF_000146605.3 Meleagris gallopavo
GTGCAGCACTGCGTCCAGGCCTGGGGCTCCAGCACGGGAATGATGTGGAGCTTTTGGAGCAGGTCCAGAGAAGGGCCACTAAGATGATCAGAGGGCTGGAGCACCTCTCTTAGTAAAGAAATTGTTGAGGGAACTGGGATTGTTTCTGTGGGAGAAGAGAAAGCTCTGGAGATAGCTCATGACAGCCTTCCAAGACTCGAAGGGAGCGCATAAGCAGGAGGGGGCAACGGCTGTTTAGGAGGGTGGATAGCGATAGGACAAGGGGAAATGGTTTTGAAGTGAGACAGGGGAGGTTTAGGGTTGGGTTTATTAGGAGGCAGCTTTTTCACGCACAGGGTGGTTGACGCACTGGAATGTGTGCTTGAGAGTCACTTGCAGGTTGATCTGCTCCATGATCCGTGACCAGCACAGAGGTGAGACTGACATGCTGG
>NW_011183637.1:0-515 GCF_000146605.3 Meleagris gallopavo
CTTTCTAAAATCAAGGTAGATTACATCTACCGCTCTTCTCCCATCCACCCAGCATGTGACAGCATCATAGAAGGCCACCAAGTTGGTCGAGCACGACCTCCCCTTGGTGAACCCATGCTGACTACTCCTGATAACCTCCTTTTCTCCCAGTTGTCTGGAGATGGTATCCAGCACAAGCTGTTCCATCACCTTTCCAGGGACGGAGAGGAGGCTGACAGGCCTATAATTACCCGGATCTTCCTTCTTGCCCTTTTTGAAGACCGGTGTGACATTGGCTATCCTCCAGTCTTCAGGGACCTCCCCTGTTGTCCAAGACCTCTCAAAAATGATGGAGAGCAGTTTCGGCAATGACCTCCACCAGCTCCCTCAGCACACGTGGATGCACCCCATCAGGTCCCATGGACTTGTGGACCTTAGTACTGCCTCAGGCGCTCACGCACGTCCTCTTTCCTGACTAAAGGGAGTCTCCCATTCCCCCAGACCCCTCTCACTAACCTCCATGGTGTGGGAAACCT
>NW_011183639.1:0-378 GCF_000146605.3 Meleagris gallopavo
CCTCCTCCTACCCGATTACTTCCTGGATGTTGGCATGCCCCAGCTGATTAAGTATCCATCTATATGTTAGGTATGAATTGTCTTCTGCTTTGGTTGTAGGTCTTTCAGGTTGCAGCCTATGAAGAAGAGGCTCATGTAGCATTTGCAGTGCTGGATGCAGTTGAAGGCAAAAACTGAAGACGCTTTCCGAGCAGTTGAAGTGAAGAGGAGGATCTTTCCAGAGGAAAGCTGCAGGTTCAGGAGTAAAATATTCTATTCCACTACCTAGAGAGTTATTGTTCTCACCAGCTGACAGCTGCAAGGTACGTGAGCCATGTGATTTCAGGGAAGTGTTACGTTTGAGTAACAACTCAAAGTTCAATTACCTTTTTTTTTTCT
>NW_011183640.1:0-427 GCF_000146605.3 Meleagris gallopavo
TCGCAGGGCTGCACCCCGCCCCAGGTGCGGGTTCCACAAAAACAGGAGGGCAAGGGAATGCCCAGGCAAAGGCAAGGGCCAAGAGAACATGGAAGGAAATGCCAAGGATAGAACGGCCCAGACAATACGGCAGGGAACGCCAAAACTGAATGCCGACATGAATGTGGCAACACAAAGCCATGGGGTCATTAGGCCAAGAGAATGGGGCAAGGAACACAAAAATCGGAGGACAAGAGAATGTAATAGTGAAAACAGTGCAAGACCAGAGACAAGCAAGACACAGAACAAAGAGGATAGGCAGCTTCTGGGCACCATGAATGCAATTCAGAGCTCTGGGGGAACCCATTGTGCCGGGCTCTGGAATGGGTAAACGCTGGCGGGTGTGCAATTCGCCTTACTGCTGGGCAGACAATGACCAGTCAGCAAA
>NW_011183641.1:0-419 GCF_000146605.3 Meleagris gallopavo
GAAGCTTGGGATTATCATGAGCAGCATCCAGGATGCTAGAGAGTATTTGCTCCCAGACCAAAATGGTAGCTGCAGACATCCCAAAGCCAGACAAAACGGGAACAAGCCTGGAGCTCTGCTTCATGCACCCCACAGCCTCAGCATTGCAAGCTGAGGTGCCTTGTTGTTTGTTGCATTCATCCCAGTCTGTGTGAATGAAGACTCCACAGGCAGTCAAGGTGTTGAGTGAGCACGAGTGTGCTTTTATTATTATATAAAAGACAGGAGGGCGTGAGAGGTCCGGGTAAAGATGGGAATCATCCTCCCTTGGAAGGAAAGGTCACGGAGAGAGTGGCTCAGAGCTCTCAGTGTTGCTGCCCGGTGCCTGGGACTGGAGGCCTGATTGTAAGTCCCCCTCCAAGAGGCTCTGCTTCTCCTCG
>NW_011183642.1:0-499 GCF_000146605.3 Meleagris gallopavo
TGAGAGGGTCTGGGGAATGGGAGACTTCCCTTTAGTCAGGAAAGAGGACGTGCGTGAGCGCCTAGGCAGTACTAAGGTCCACAAGTCCATGGGACCTGATGGGGTGCATCCACGTGTGCTGAGGGAGCTGGCGGAGGTCATTGCCGAACCGCTCTCCATCATTTTTTGAGAGGTGTTGGACAACAGGGGAGGTCCCTGAAGACTGGAGGATAGCCAATGTCACTCCGGTCTTCAAAAAGGGCAAGAAGGAAGATCCGGGTAATTATAGGCCTGTCAGCCTCACCTCTGTCCCTGGAAAGCTGATGGAACAGCTTGTGCTGGATACCATCTCCAGACAACTGGGAGAAAAGGAGGTTATCAGGAGTAGTCACCATGGGTTCACCAAGGGGAGGTCGTGCTCGACCAACTTGGTGGCCTTCTATGATGCTGTCACATGCTGGGTGGATGGGGGCAGAGCGGTAGATGTAATCTACCTTGATTTTAGAAAGGCGTTTGATAC
>NW_011183643.1:0-358 GCF_000146605.3 Meleagris gallopavo
TCGAGGCAGTCAGGTCAAGTCCCTGCTGAGGAGAAAAAAGGTGACAGCACACCTCTTAGGAAGGATAGAAAGTGTGACGCGGGGAACTACCAGCATGTCAGTCTCACCTCTGTGCTGGTCACGGATCATGGAGCAGATCATCCTGGAAGTGACTCTCAAGCACACATTCCAGTGCGTCACCACCCTGTACGTGAAAAGCTTCCTCCTAATAACCAACCTAAACCTCCCCTGTCTCACTTCAAAACCATTTCCCCTTGTCCTATCGCTATCCACCCTCCTCAACAGCCGTTGCCCCCTCCTGCTTATGCGCTCCCTTTGAGTCTTGGAAGGCTGTCATGAGCTATCTCCAGAGCTTTCC
>NW_011183644.1:0-515 GCF_000146605.3 Meleagris gallopavo
CAGCAGCAGCAGCCTCTGCAGCAACATGAAAATGCAAAAAAATACAAGGTCATGGCAAAGCACAGATGACCACCGAGTGTGCAGGAGGCCAAAATCTTGGCATCCGTGCCCGGGAGGAGGAAAGGGTAGCTACTGGGCATGCTGCTGCCTCCACCACACATGCACCTGCAGGGTCGCCAGCCCAGAGGGAGTCTGTGGCTGCCAGTCGGAACAAAACACCTCTCTGGAGGAAGGCAAAGCACTGGCAGTCATGCCAAAGGAGGAGGGAAGGGTAGCTACCGGGCATGGATCCACCTAGCCAGCAGAGCAAAAGCCTCCAGGCCAGCACAAGGCAAGAGGCAAGGATGCCCACGAGGCGGGGACCCACCTGGGAAACCGAGAAGGAGCTGCAAATGCAGCAAGCACTGCACAAAAGCCTCGAGAGCTGCCTGCACTTCCAGAAGCCTGGAAAGGAAAAAACACAACAGTCAAGGCACAGAGACAGCATCAGGTAAGTGAAGGCAAGGTCAGAGGAA
>NW_011183645.1:0-347 GCF_000146605.3 Meleagris gallopavo
CGTTGGCTTCCAAACAGAACACATTCTCCCCAAGAAATACCACCCTTCTCCAATACAATGACATTACCTCCCAGTAATGCTACCTTGGGCCCAAACATTGGACAGCTTCTCCCACAACTACTACTTTTCCATCCAAAAGAGGACATCTTCTCCCCAAAGAATGCTATTTCCTCCCGGAAACAAAGCAGCTTTCTCACAAATGGGTGGCATTTTCCAACCAACTATACTACTCTCTCCCAGAAAGAGCACTTTTCTGACAAGTACCTTCCCTTTTCTCTCAAAAATACTGCTAGGCACTCCTCAAGAGGACATTTCCTCCCATCTACACCCCGTTTTCTCCCCAAAGG
>NW_011183646.1:0-555 GCF_000146605.3 Meleagris gallopavo
GTATTTCTGTTACAAAATGTCATATTTCACGGAGAAATCTGCTCTTTCTGGAAGAAATCGTGATATTTCAGGGGAGAATACTGCAATTTCTGGGTGAAAATGGCATATTTTGGGGGGGGGGAACTGCCGTTTCTGAGAGAAGATGTCCTATTTTCGGAGGGAAAACCGGTATTTCTGTGAGAAAATGTGGTATTTCTGGGAGAAAACTGCAATTCCTGGCAGAAAATGTCACATTATTGGGGGAGAATCCTTGTATTTCTGGTAGGAAACGTTGTGTTTTGGGTGAGAAAACTGGTATTTCTGGGGAGATATTGCCATATTGTTGGGGATACAACTGGTATTTTTGGTGACAAAATGTAATGTTTGGATTTGGGTTAGAGTTAGGGTTAGGTTTAGTGTTAGGGTTAGGGTAGGGTAGGGTTAGGGTTAGGGTTAGGGTTAGGGTTTGGGTTAAGGTTAGGGTTAGGGTTAGGGTTAGGGTTAGGGTTAGGGTTAGGGTTAGGGTTAGGGTTAGGGTTAGGGTTAGGGTTGTGGTTGTAGGGTTAGGGTTAGGGT
>NW_011183647.1:0-512 GCF_000146605.3 Meleagris gallopavo
CCTGGGCCTCTTGGGAGATGGCTGCAGCAGTGCCCCAGCTCTGAGGCCCTTTTTCTGTTAGCCCCATCAGGTTGACTCGCATGTCTTTGCCACGTCCTGCATCGTACTGATGCCACTTTTGGTGGTCCCAGGAGGTGGTTATTTCCACATTCACACTGCTTGCGAGAATTCCCAGGTGGTTTGTTTTTTTTTGCTATTCCCCATCTATTTATAGAACAGGAATGGGATGAATAGCAAAGTGTACTAGGAGATGAATGCCCACTGCGAGGAGCTGAGCTGCCCACCCAGGCTGTAAAGCGGCCCGGTGCTTGGACTCCTTGTTCTCAATGGCACCATCTGTGTGGTTCTATGTTCCCCAGTTGTCTCTTGGAAGGCATGACATGTTCTTTGGTGCTGTCCAACAGCACACTGTCCCCATATTTCCCCACCCTGTGGCAGGTTTCTAGCCTGATTTGTCTTACTCCCTTTCTGTACTCTTCCAGGGTGCTGTTTGTGCCGCTACAGATGAGGAG
>NW_011183648.1:0-616 GCF_000146605.3 Meleagris gallopavo
CCTTTTGGGTGAGGGCGAAGCGTGAAGGCAAACGGTTCTGCTTTGTGTTACTGGTTTCTCTCTGGGGTTAGGCTTCAGTGTTACCAGTTTGGGTTAAGGGTTGTGCCGTTACGGAAGGGTAAAGGGCTACCATGTTGGATAAGGGGTAAGAGTTACGGGTTCCCATTTGTGGTTTGGTTTAATGGTTGCCCTTTTGGATTCGGATTAGGCTTTAGGATTCAGGGATACCCTTCTGCATTAGGCTCAAGATTTACCTTTCTTGGATGTGGCTAGTGGTTACCATGTTGTGTTAGCGATAAGTGTGAAGGGTCACTTGTGTGTTATGAGTAAGAGTTGCCAATTCAGAGAAATCTGTAGGAATATTCGTAGGAAAAAAAATAACGGAAAGAAAGAAACTGCAAAGAAGAAATCGACAAAAGTCGAGAAAACATTGGAAAGCAGTCAGGAAAACTAAGGGAAAAAAAAAGACAAAACCAAACCTATGACACGCAAGGCAAACAAAATACAAAACAAGAAAAATAAATAAATAAACTAAAAATAAAAACGAAAAGAAAAACAAGGAAGAAAAAAAAGAACTAAAGAAAAAATACAAAAGACAAAAACTAACGAAGAAAGG
>NW_011183649.1:0-377 GCF_000146605.3 Meleagris gallopavo
AAAACACAACAAGGATGCACACAATGCCCTTAAAAAACACCCACCGCATGGATGCAATTAGCACATAGCCCTATTCATTACAGCCATCCAGCTTGAGATCCTCCAGAAAAGTCAGAGCTCACAGCTCTGAAATCAAGCAGGAATCACTCACCCCATTCTAAGGGCTCACCCCACACCCCAAAGGAAGCAGTCTCCAGATTCAGATGCTGCTCTTACACCTAGCAGCCCTTCAGTGCACTTGGGATCCCCCAAAAAGAGAAGATTGCAGCCCTGAAAGAAAAAAAGAAACCACTTACCCCATTCCAAGGACCAATACTCCCCCACACTCTCAAGTGAAGGAAGCAGCTTCCAGCTCCAAATACCTACCAGCCCTTAAG
>NW_011183650.1:0-409 GCF_000146605.3 Meleagris gallopavo
TTTCGCGCAGCCGGGACGGGCCCAGGGCTCGCTGACGCCTGTAGGGGTTAGGGGAGCGCTGTCCCCCTCCCCGCCGCCTTCTCTTGCCTGTGCGGTGCGTGATCTGCGGCCCGAGACGGGGCGGGGGGGAACCGCAGGTGTGCGGGGCTGAGCGGGACGGGGCGAAGGCCGCGGCTGAGAGGAGCGCCGTCCCCTCGCTCCGGCTCCTCCCCGCTGTGTTTTCCTTTTGTTTGGGTGGAGGGGAGAAACGCGTTGTTTACGTATATAAAACGTGTCACGCGCGGCGACGCTGCCTCGCGATCCACGAGTTTCGGCGGGCCGCGCTCAGCGCTGCGGCCGGGAGCAAAGGTAACGGGGCCGCTCCCCGCCTGCGCCGCTCCTGGCTCTGTTTACATCGCTCGGGCGGGGG
>NW_011183651.1:0-436 GCF_000146605.3 Meleagris gallopavo
AAGACATTCCACTGCTTTGTCCTTATGAAGCATTTCATGATGTGCATCGAATTTGGCAGCCAGCAGAAGAGAAGGCTCCGGGGAGACCTCCTGAGGGTGGCCTTCAGTATCCCAAGGGGGCTGCAAAAAGCAAGGGACAGAGTCGTTAGGTGGGACATAAGGAAGAACTCTGTTACAATAAGCGTGGCACTGGAACAGGGACACTGAGGGACCCTGGGGCTCTCTGGAGCCCTGAGCACTGGGTGTCAGGGCCTGGGGATGGAGGGGATGGAGGGCACCATCCCCCTACCCCTTTCCAGGGGGACCACTGCCACCCCCAGACCTTCCCTCGTGCTCTGAGGGGCTGTGCAGAGGAGGAGGGTCTCGAGCTGTCCCACGGATGGCCCAGGGTCACTGTGGAGATGGGACAGGGGCTGTGGCTGCTGTCCCCAGGGGA
>NW_011183652.1:0-431 GCF_000146605.3 Meleagris gallopavo
ATTATCTTTTCCCTTCAAAAGACTACGGAAAAGCGGTATTTCCCGGAAAAAAACGTCATCTATTTGGGAGAAATACTGGTATGTCTTGAAGAAAATGTCTCCGTAGGGAGAAGGCTGATATTTGCGAGGTGTAATGACAGATCTTCTGCAGGGAAGTTGTTTTTCTAGCTGAAAAGGTCTAATTTTTCGAATTAGAATGGTACTTCTGACGGTAATGTGATATTGCTGATTTAAGTGATATTGGTGATTGTAAGGTAGAGGTCATCACACGGAAGCGCACACGGAAACGTTCTGCCAGACTACAACAAGTGCTATGCACTTCGGACGCAGCACAGCGTGCGGGATTCTGCCACTGCACATGGCGGCTAAAGTTCCAGTTTAAAGCCGCTGAGAAATCGGTGTAGCGCTACATCGCGAATGCCGCGTTCTAC
>NW_011183653.1:0-489 GCF_000146605.3 Meleagris gallopavo
AAGCTTGAGACAGCGTGGGAGAGACGGGTGGGCAGTGAGGTGTTGAGAACTGCTGGCTGGCGGGAGCGTCATAGTGTCGTATTGCTTACTCTTGTCCATCGGATGTAATTTTTGCCCACGTACACGCATTGCCAAGCGATCCATAAAGGTGGACATTTGTCCCGTGGTTCTTCTCTTGTCTTTGCTAAATTGTGCAAGGCTCCCTGACCTGTTCCTTCTCTCTCCTCTGCCTGCTCCCTTGGTGCAGCTTTCGCTCGTGGAAGATCAGAGCAAAGTGACAAGGAACGGCTGCGGGGTCAAGGAACTTGTGTACCTCGTTCTGATCTCTTGCCAGGTACGTGCCACGCTTTGTCCCCCACATGCTTTAGCAGCCATTGTCGCACCGTGTTTAGTAACACAGCCTCATCCAGCTTTGATGGGACACCGGTCCCGTGTGGGTTTTTTGCACTTGCCCTCCAGCTCAGCCCTCGGAAGGATGCTGTCTGTGGT
>NW_011183654.1:0-505 GCF_000146605.3 Meleagris gallopavo
AAATGCACTCTTCTGACCACGTGTGATGCCAAAAGAAGAGGTAGGCTCCCAAACAGGCTTTTGCAGAGTGCTGTCCATGTCATGGAATTTCTAGTACCAAGAGTTTGTGTTTCTAAGCAACGTTGTTCAGTTCTGTATGTGAAGCTTTCTTCTTTCTTTCTAGGATTGGCGCCTCCACTATCATATTCTCCACCATCATAGGCGTTTTGGGCTGCCCAATTTTCCGCGTTGAATGTGTCTTGTTCCTCGGTAAGGTGTGCATGTTATTAGACACGAAGCTGTCTTCGCTCCTTCCAGAGGTGCCCAGTCATCCAGCAGATGCTGTTGGCCTTGTGGCCCCCCCTGAGTTGCTGCGTTGGATGTGCCCTGATCCTTGGAGCGGGGGAAGTGACACCGCTGTCCGTACTGGACGGTGTTCTCTGCGTTTGTTGTCCTGTGCCCAACGCTTGCAGCGTGGAACTGCGGCCCTCGCGAGCGGTGCCAGGACTTTAGCCAGGCTCTTGGT
>NW_011183655.1:0-489 GCF_000146605.3 Meleagris gallopavo
GATAGGACAAGGGGAAATGGTTTTCAAGTGAGACAGGGGAGGTTTAGGTTGGTTATTAGGAGGCAGCTTTTCACGCACAGGGTGGTGGCGCACTGGAATGTGTGCTTGAGAGTCACTTGCAGGATGATCTGCTCCATGATCCGTGACCAGCCCAGAGGTGAGACTGACATGCTGGTAGTTCCCCGCGTCACACTTTCTATCCTTCCTAAGAGGTGTGCTGTCACCTTTTTTCTCCTCACCAGGGACTTGACCTGACTGCCTCGACTTGTGAAATACCATGGAGAGTGGCTCGGTGAGTGCAGCGGTGAATTCCCTCGGAACTCTGGGTACTCATCTCGTCAGGACCCAAAGACTCCTGGATGTTTGTGTCCTCAGGTGGTCCAGAACCTGATCTGCCATGGCAGTGTGGGATGGGAAGGGTCTGTGGGACTGAGGAAGCAATGGCAGTCCCCACCTCACCAAACCAAAGCAAAGATGAGGGCTGTGCAT
>NW_011183656.1:0-480 GCF_000146605.3 Meleagris gallopavo
CCCACAAGCAAGGCTGGCCAGTGGAGCAATGTCCCAGCCCCACGGCCCTGGCACAGCCCCTCTGGGGGTGTCCCGGCACTTGCTGCGCCCACACTGAAGCCTACAAATGCCTCTTCTCCAGCTTTTACTCCAAAGCCAACCACCCCACCATGTCTCTGCTGGCCAAGAAGAAGCTGCTGGCCCAGGTGAGTGGGGCAGAGTCCAGCACTGCCACTAACACCACTGCCTGGAGGGCAATGGGGCAGCGAACAGCGCTCGCCAACCCAGAGCCCAGCCGGCTGGCAGCCAACCCCCATTTCAAGGAGCAGAGGAGCCGCAGACACAAGGACTGAAGGACACATCCAGGGGGGGCTGGAGGGAGGCAGGACCCATCCGCAGGGCATCCCCCTGGAGGGACAGAGAGACGGCCTTACCCGAGAGCTGAGGATGGGGGCCCTGCGCCCACTGTGTTCACCGGCTTCTTTCATGCACACTGCAATA
>NW_011183657.1:0-493 GCF_000146605.3 Meleagris gallopavo
ACATGGGGTGCATGATGTTCATTACCTGCTGGACACATCTCACACCACTGACTGGAGGAGCCCAGGCAATCCTTCAACTCCATCAGGCTGCAAAATGAAATCAGAAGAGACGCAGAACATCATTTAAAACACAACAAGGATGCACACAATGCCCTAAAAAAACACCCACCGCATGGATGCAATTAGCACATAGCCCTATTCATTACAGCCATCCAGCTTGAGATCCTCCAGAAAAGCAGAGCTCACAGCTCTGAAATCAAGCAGGAATCACTCACCCCATTCTAAGGGCTCACCCCACACCCCAAAGGAAGCAGACTCCAGATTCAGATGCTGCTCTTACACCTACCAGCCCTTCAGCGCACTTGGGATCCCCCCAAAAAGACGAAGATCACAGCCCTGAAAGAAAAAAAGAAACCAACTTACCCATTCCAAGGACCAATACTCCCCACACTCTCAAGTGGAGGAAGCAGCTTCCAGGTCCAAATACCTACCA
>NW_011183658.1:0-506 GCF_000146605.3 Meleagris gallopavo
GTGACTGCTCTGATCCGCCCTTTCCTGCTGCGCACCCTACGGTTTCTCCACGTCTATTTCTAGAAGCTCAGCTTCCCAAGCCTTTCAGGGAACAGGCAGAAATGCACTCACCACGTGCCGCCGTCTTCATGATTCTCGTTAGCAAGTGGGACAGTCCCGTGGAATATCTTCCATCTTCCCATGCCACCTTCCATCCCCCCGGACCTTAACAGAAAGCATTAAGATAAACCTCAGAGAAACCAAGGATTGAACTGAGTGGTCTTTTCCGTGAAGGCAGTAAAGACAACAGCCACCCTGGGACGCCTGTGGGGCTCCAGCACAGGAGGCGGCCGAGGATTTGGCAGCGCCTTCCCTGCCAGGCAATTCTGCACCCAAAGCTCTCTGAGGAGAACTTCCCACCACACACCGCAATCTACAGAGCTGCTCAGGAGCATCACCGAAGAGCAGACGGTGCCAGGGGGCCGTGTGAGGACAGGGCACGCACACGCAGCTGAGAATTCTCGCTC
>NW_011183659.1:0-383 GCF_000146605.3 Meleagris gallopavo
TCTCTTGGCCTAATGACCCCTTGGCTTTGTGTTGCCACATTCATGTCGGCATTCAGTTTTGGCGTTCCCTGCCGTATTGTCTGGGCCGTCATCCTTGGCATTTCCTTCCATGTTCTCTTTGCCCTTGCCTTTGCCTGGGCATTCCCTTGCCCTCCTGTTTTTGTGGAACCCGCACCTGGGGCGGGGTGCAGCCCTGCGAGCACAGCTGGGGGCAGTTTGGCTGTGGAGTGGGGCAGAGCCAGGCTCCACCCCTCCTGATCCCATGGAAGGGCTGGGAAGAGTAGGGGCAGCATCTGAACCTGGGGGATGCTTCCTTTGGAGTATGCCTTGTTCTTGGTGATGGAGTGAGTGATTTTTTTTTTTCTTTTTTCTTCCTCCATTGT
>NW_011183660.1:0-459 GCF_000146605.3 Meleagris gallopavo
GTCAGCAGCGCTCTGGTGTTTCTCAATTGCCGAGAACGGGCGACTTGTGCCTGCTGCTTTTCTCCGACGCGCGAGCGGTCTCGTGTCCGCACGTCGGAGAGGAGCGGTTTGCACTTCGCCTTGGGTACATGCAGAATGCACTAGGCCTAGCTGTGAATACGACGTGTCTGCCTTCATTTCGAGCGGCAATTCTTTTTTGGTGTTGTTCTCCATGGCTACGCTTGTGCATGCTCGGAGGAAAAGAGTGGAGAGCAAAACCCTCTCTAATAAGGCAGTTGGAAGTTCGGGGAGCGACATTTGTTTCGCTCCCAGGGAGAGAGAGCGTGACAGAAAGTGGGGAGCGATCCTTTCTGGCCTGCGGAGAAAAAACCTCCCTACGGAGGTAGTGCAGGAGGCTGAATTCGCACGTTCTCGGCATCGGAATTGCACTGCTTCGCTCTCATGCGTAGAAAGCGGCAC
>NW_011183661.1:0-492 GCF_000146605.3 Meleagris gallopavo
ACATGGCATCACACACACATGCACAAAGGCATGGCGTTGCACAAGCAGTACATCTGTGTGTACATCTATGGAGTGTATTTGCAAAACACAGTTGTTCACCTCCACTCATTGATTCCCAACCCATCCCCGAGCTGCACCCGCTCACCCCATGCAGCTCCCCTCAGAGTTCCATTTCTCACCCGATGCCATCTGGTGTGGGAGGTCCCTTGGGCACTGCAGGTCAGCTGTCCTGGTTTTGTCCCCTCTCAGCTCCTCGTGCCCCCCAGCGCCTCGCTGGCAGCACAGGGCGAGAAGCTGAGAAACGGAACCATCCTTGGTCTGTGCAGCACTGCTCAGCATCAGCTGAACCACCTCTGTGCCATCAGCATTGGTTTTCTGAAGCTAAAACTCACTGGACACATTGAAGAAAATCAGCTTTATCCCAGCTGAAAAACAAGGGCAATACCCTGCCATGTTCCATACAGCTTACATCAGGCTCAGGTCCCACAGTTT
>NW_011183662.1:0-462 GCF_000146605.3 Meleagris gallopavo
TTTGAGTTACATTTAAGCCCTCTGCGAGCTTGTGTTTCAGCCATTACAAAGGTAGCTGAAAAGCTGGACAGAATGGAAAACAAACAAGAAGATATAATAGACAAACTATCAACCGTGCCTGAAGCTGATAAATCCATGGAGGTAACGGATACATCAAATGGGGACCAGAATCCCCAAAACAGCCTATTGGAGGGGCTGATCAACTTGATTTCCTCCCAGCCGGTGGCATCTAATGTCTCAGCTATCAAAAGAAGACGTTCTCCTGCTCGAGCAAGTGACAACAGTAAGACCACATCACGTTTTGCCTTGTGGCATTACCTACGTGACCATGGAGAAGATATGAAGGAGTGGCATAAACAACCTACTCCTGTACTTACAAGCACGGGTAAGAGAGTTACAAGACAAATCAACCACCAAGGTGAACTTCTCTAAAAAGGTGATTGCTCCAGTTGCTGCAGACAG
>NW_011183663.1:0-365 GCF_000146605.3 Meleagris gallopavo
TATTCAGTCTTTCCTAAATAATAATGAAGGTGTTTTTATTTGTCCAGGTGCCTGAGCATCACACAGTACTTCACTCACTCCACTACCTTTCCAGTGAACTGACAGGAGAGAATTGAAGGGGGGGAGAAACAACACAAAGTAGAACTCATGGGTTGAGATAAAATTATTTACTGAGATAGAGGAAAGGAAAAGGATAACAGTTATGATGAATGCAAAAGCAATTGCTCACCACCCAGCAGTCAATGTGCAGTTAGCCTCCTAGTAGTGGAAGAGATTGACATGAACTTCCACCCCCTTCACAACTCCTTCCCCAATATGTCATATGGTAGGGATATCCCTTTGGCCAGTTTTCAGTCAGCTGTTCT
>NW_011183664.1:0-506 GCF_000146605.3 Meleagris gallopavo
CAAAAGCAGTTCTTACTCAAGGTCAGTGGCTTGGCCCTACTATCCTTGGCCAGCCAGGAGGGATTGCATTTCCCCCCTGAGAAAAGCAGGCCCTTGAGCTTTGGTCTAGACCTCAGAGAGAGTTCCCAGGCTAAAATATAAGTATGATCGCACTGACATACCTCTATTTTTGTTTTGTTAAGCATATTCTGCTTAGAGAGATGAAATTTAGAAGATGCTTTCTTAAATCATTTATTTCTGTATTCTGCTCAGAGATGTGCAGACTTAAGAGCAGGCACTGGAAACTGCCGGGCCCAAAGAATGTTTGTGCACAAAATTCAGTTGCTCAGCCTAAAGTCAGCACTTCTTTTGGGGGATGTGAGGGATAAGAGGAAAGCCAGCTTTAAAAGTGTCCCAGGAAGGCAAGCATTACTGTGTGAAGTACCAAAGAAGGAGCTGGGATTGTAAAGCCCCTTCTTCAAGTGGTGCAAGATCCTGGGGCTGGCATTATTGCTCCTTGTCATGGC
>NW_011183665.1:0-521 GCF_000146605.3 Meleagris gallopavo
CTAGGTGTATTGGGTTATCGGCGTTCTTTTATACCTCACCTAGCGCAGCTGCTAAGACCACTGTGTAGACTCACAAAAAAGGGGCAGCTTTGGGACTGGGGGTAAACAGAACAGGACGCTTTTCAACAGGCGAAACTGGCAGTTAAACAAGCCCAGGCATTGGGTCTATTTGATCCTACCCTCCCAGCCGAGTTAGATGTTCACATCACTCAAGATGGCTTTGGTTGTGGCCTGTGGCAACAACGCCCGAGTTCTGTTTGGACCCCCCATTGGTTTCTGGTCTCGGGTTTGGCACGGAGCAGAAGAGAGATACAGTATGATTGAAAAGCAGTTATTGGCTGCCGATTCAGCACTGCAGGCAGTAGAGCCAATAACTCAAACGGCTGAAGTTATAGTCAAGACCACTCTGCCGATTCAGGGGTGGGTAAAAGATCTGACCCACCTTCCGACGACGGGGTGGCCCAAGCACAAACAGTGGCACGATGGGTCGCCTATCTCAGCCAAAGGAGCAGTCTGTCTTC
>NW_011183666.1:0-420 GCF_000146605.3 Meleagris gallopavo
GCTTCTTCCATTCTGTCCAGAGGATGCTTCCTTTGTTAAACAAAGAGCACTGAGGGAGGGGGGATGCCAGGCCTTCCCGATGTCTCTTCAGACACTTTCTTGGGCATGTCATGACTTGTTCTCTGATTTAATCAATCTCCTGCAAGATATTTTTGCACTGCGTATGACAAAATATCACAGACATATTCCTGCAGACTAGATATAAACTGTTGCTAGCTATACAAGTATATTGCTAACTATTTAACTTATTCTAATGCAGAAAAAACATTTGATTCCCACATCAGGATCAACCTCCCTCCATGAGACTGTTTTTGTGACAGAGATTATTTATTGTTGTGATCTCTATGTCATGGTTTCCCATCCTTCTTGCCCTTTAGCCTAATTATTCCTTTCCTGTTCTGACAACGCAACTTGTAAAAA
>NW_011183667.1:0-506 GCF_000146605.3 Meleagris gallopavo
TCCAACAGGTGGCAGCAGAGCTGCGGTGCTCCCAAGTGCCGTAACAACTGCCCGGAGAGATGTGTTGGTCTCGGTGGAAACAGCAAGGAAGTGGAATGTGCATTTCCCGGAATGCCCTGGAACCTCACTTTGCTGACTGGTCATTGTCTGCCCAGCAGGTAAGGGCGATGCACAGCCGCCAGCGTTTACCCATTCCAGAGCCCGGCACAATAGGGTTCCCCCAGAGCTCTGAATTGCGCTTCATGGTGCCCAGAAGGCTGCCTATCCTCTTTGTTCTGTGTCTTGCTTGTCTCTGGTCTTGCACTGTTTTCACTATTACATTCTCTTGTCCTCCTATTTTTGTGTTCCTTGCCCCATTCTGTTGGCCTAATGACCCCTTGGCTTTGTGTTGCCACATTCATGTCGGCATTCAGTTTTGGCGTTCCCTGCCGTATTGTCTGGGCCGTCATCCTTGGCATTTCCTTCCATGTTCTCTTGGCCCTTGCCTTTGCCTGGGCATTCCCTTG
>NW_011183668.1:0-486 GCF_000146605.3 Meleagris gallopavo
ACAAAAACAGGAGGGCAAGGGAATGCCCAGGCAAAGGCAAGGGCCAAGAGAACATGGAAGGAAATGCCAAGGGTGACGGCCCAGACAATACGGCAGGGAACGCCAAAACTGAATGCCGACATGAACGTGGCAACACAAAGCCAAGGGGTCATTAGGCCAAGAGAATGGGGCAAGGACACAAAAATAGGGAGGACGAAGAGAATGTAATAGTGAAAACAGTGCAAGACCAGAGGCAAGCAAGACACAGAACGAAGAGGATAGGCAACCTTCTGGGCACCATGAAGCGCAATTCAGAGCTCTGGGGGAACCCTATTGTGCCGGGCTCTGGAATGGGTAAACGCTGGCGGGTGTGCATCGCCCTTACCTGCTGGGCAGACAATGACCAGTCAGCAAAGTGAGGTTCCGGGGCATGCCGGGAAATGCAGATTCCACTTCCTTGCTGTTTCCACAGAGACCAACACATCTCTCCGTGCAGTTGTTACGGCA
>NW_011183669.1:0-470 GCF_000146605.3 Meleagris gallopavo
TCTAACACCCGAGCCCACGGGATAGCTCCAAGTAGGTCCCGGAAGAGATTGAAGTTGGCTCTCCTAAAGTCTAGTGTAGCAATCCTACTTATTGCTTTGCTTCTTCCACTCAGGATCTTGAACTCCACCATCTCATGATCACTACAACCCAAACTGCCCCCAACCTTTACTTCCTTAAACAAGTCCATCCCTGTTGGTGAGAATAAGGTCCAGTAACACCCCTCCCCGCGTCGGTTCCTCCACCACCTGCATCAGAAAGTTGTCTTCAACGCACTGCAAGAACCGTCTGGACCGTGCGTGCCTGGCCATATTGGTCGTCCAGCAAATATCTGGATAATTGAAGTCCCCCATAAGCACCAGTGCCTGGGAACGTGACGCTACGTCCAGTTGCTTTTGGAAGGACCTCATCAGCCTCCTCATCCTGATCAGGGGGCCTGTAGTACACACCCACAACAGTGTCACCCTTACCA
>NW_011183670.1:0-488 GCF_000146605.3 Meleagris gallopavo
GACCCGAAGACTCGTGGATGTTTGGGTCCTCAGGTGGTCCAGAACCTGATCTGCCATGGCAGTGTGGGATGGGAAGGGGTGTGTGGGACTGAGGAAGCAATGGCAGTCCCCACCTCACCAAAGCAAAGATGAGGGCTGTGCATCCTGAGCAGTTCTCAGACAAGATGGAAGCCAAAATGGTGTAGGGTACCTGAGCCTTCTCTGGTGGTAAGCAACATGGTGCACAGAGTGCAGCCATGTGCTCCGAGCAAGGAGCACAGGTTTGTGCAAGAGGCACGGATGCAGGGCAGTGCCTTCATGACTGTATTGTGTCCAACAGGTGGCAGCAGAGCTGCGGTGCTCCCAAGTGCCGTAACAACTGCCCGGAGAGATGTGTTGGTCTCGGTGGAAACAGCAAGGAAGTGGAATCTGCATTTCCTGGCATGCCCCGGAACTCACTTTGCTGACTGGTCATTGTCTGCCCAGCAGGTAAGGGCGATGCACACCCG
>NW_011183671.1:0-487 GCF_000146605.3 Meleagris gallopavo
GCTTAAGGATACTTGCTTGAGCACTAAGGGCCTGGTGCGATCGTCCGAACCAAAAGCATGTTTGATTCCATCCCGCTGAAGCATTTCCTATTGCCTGGGAACCCAGGAGATCCAGCTCTTGGGGGTCCCATGGCAAGGAGACACTTAGTCATTCTATCAAGCATGCACTTTGTTCTGAAGTGCTGTTAACGGAAACACAGATTATGTCTTACGTATCCTTGAAAAGCTCATAAACAGCCGTTCCAGCACCTTTATGTCTGGTCTCTCCCCCTTTTTCTTTTTGCACTGTGTCAGTGCACCCAGCAGTTGCCCGTGGCCACTTAGGATAGTGATATCTATGGGGGAGAGATGGCTCACAGCGATCAATGGCCTGTGTCGCAATAAGATGCCCAAGAGTTTCAGTAAGATGCTGCTGCTCTGTTGTCACCGAAACGCAGGCGGCAGGATCGGTGCCCTTTAGAAGGGGACGCAGTACATTGAGATTGTC
>NW_011183672.1:0-540 GCF_000146605.3 Meleagris gallopavo
ATTGGCCCTCACAAACACCGATTGCCTCACAAAGATGTGGCACATCCCACCAGAAAGACCATTGCTAGCCCCCAAAAGATGGCATTTACTCCCAGAAACACCAGCTTTCTCACACATTCCTCACCTTTTCCCCCCCACATAAGACCTTTTCACCCAGAAATGACAGTTCTCTTAGGAATACCTCCCAGTTCCCCCTAATCTGCTACACCACACTCCGCACTATGACACTTTCTCCCCAAACTAGGACACTTTCTCCCAGAAAGGCCGCTTTTTCCCCCCAAAAGTACACCGTTGGCTTCCAAAAAGAACACATTCTCCCCAAGAAATACCACCCTTCTCCAATACAATGACATTACCTCCCAGTAATGCTACCTTGGGCCCAAACATTGGACAGCTTTCTCCCACAAGTACTACTTTTCCATCCCAAAAAGAGGACATCTTCTTCCCAGAGAATGCTATTTCCTCCCGGAAACAAAGCAAGCTTTCTCACAAAATGGGTGCATTTTCCAACCAACTATGCTACTCTCTCCCAGAAAGAGC
>NW_011183673.1:0-543 GCF_000146605.3 Meleagris gallopavo
TCTGCTACACTACACTCCGCACTATGACAGTTTCTCCCCAAACTAGGACACCTTCTCCCAGAAAGGCCGCTTTTTCCCCCCAAAGTACACCGTTGGCTTCCAAAAAGAACACATTCTCCCCAAGAAATACCACCCTTCTCCAATACAATGACATTACCTCCCAGTAATGCTACCTTGGGCCCAAACATTTGGACAGCTTCTCCCACAAGTACTACTTTTCCATCCAAAAAGAGGACATCTTCTCCCCAAAGAATGCTATTTTCTCCCGGAAACAAAGCAGCTTTCTCACAAATGGGTGGCATTTTCCAACCAACTATGCTACTCTCTCCCAGAAAGAGCACTTTTCTGACAAGTACCTTCCCTTTTCTCTCAAAAATACTGCTAGGCACTCCTCAAGAGGACATTTTCCTCCCATCTACACCCCCGTTTTCTCCCCCAAAAGGAACCCCTTTTCACACCAAAAATACCACACTTGCCCTCCAAGAGAAGTCAGTCTTTCCCACAATTGGCCACTTTCTCCCACGTACTTGTCATTTTCTCCCA
>NW_011183674.1:0-480 GCF_000146605.3 Meleagris gallopavo
CGAGTCCTCCGCAGGGCTGCTCCCAAGGGCTTCTACGCCCAGTTTGTACAAGCATCTGGGTTTCCCCTTCATCAGGGACATCAACAGTGGGGTTGAGTGCACCCTAAGGACACCAAGCTGTGGGGTGCAGTGACACAGCAGAGGGACGGGATGCCATCCAAAGAGACCTCAACAGGCTGAGCAGTGGCCACAAATCCAAGTGCAGGGTCAGTAGCTGGGATGAGGGAACACCCACCACCAAAACATGCTAGGGGATGAAAGGACTGAGCGTAGTCCTGCTCCATAAGGCCTGGGAGTACTGGTGGGTGGGAGCTGGACACAAGCCAGCAATGGCCCTTCCAGCCCAGAAAAGCCAACCGTATCCTGGGCTGCATCCAAAGATGCGCAGTCAGCGGGCGAAGGGAGGAGATCCCCATCCCTCTGCTCTGCGCTGGTGAGGCCTCAGCTGCAGTGCTGCGTCCAGATGTGGAGTCCTCAGTG
>NW_011183675.1:0-501 GCF_000146605.3 Meleagris gallopavo
GTTATAAACTGGCAGAGCCTGCACAATGGCAGCTAGGGACACCAGCTGATTACAAGAGTCATGGAGTGAACTCCGGTCCCAAATCCTTAGATGAATGGGCTCATGACAACTGTTACAATTGAGAAACAAGACATCCCGGGGGGCCATCAAGGGATAAAAGGGGGAAAAAACGTTATCTGCAAAATGCCACATTTGGAAGTTACGTGTGAAGCAAGGGAGAACAGAAATAAACAAGAGCAGGGAGCAGAAACTAAAGCAAAGGGGTTTTCGTTTTTGAATAATCTACAGAAATTGATTTGGCTTGGGTTGTGTCAGCCACTCAGAACTATTCCACGCACTGGGCACGGGGGTGGATATGGACAGACATCATATTGCCACAGCTACAAATCGGGGAATCTCTGCTCTTAGGAGGAATCGGGATCGACCACACAGCTGAAGCCCAGAATCGTCACAGAGACACAGCATCTAGAATCGGGAAACAGCAATAGAACGTGAAGTAAT
>NW_011183676.1:0-489 GCF_000146605.3 Meleagris gallopavo
AGTAGTACTTGTGGGAGAAGCTGTCCAATGTTTGGGCCCAAGGTAGCATTACTGGGAGGTAATGTCATTGTATTGGAGAAGGGTGGTATTTGTTGGGGAGAATGTGTTCTTTTTGGAAGCCAACGGTGTACTTTGGGGGGAAAAAGCGGCCTTTCTGGGAGAAAGCGTCCTAGTTTGGGGAGAAAGTGTCATAGTGCGGAGTGTGGTGTAGCAGATTAGGGGGAATTGGGAGGTATTCCTAAGAGAACTGTAATTTCTGGGTGGAAAGGTCTTATGTGGGGGGGAAAAGGTGAGGAATGTGTGATAAAGCTGGTGTTTCTGGGAGTAAATGCCATCTTTTGGGGGCTAGAAATGGTCTTTCTGGTGGGATGTGCCACGTATTTGTGAGGCAATCGGTGTTTGTGAGGGCCAATGGCATATATTCTGGATCGAAATGGTCTTTCCGCAAGTAAAAGTCCAAAAAGTCTGGGAGTAAGTGTCATGATGAGG
>NW_011183677.1:0-419 GCF_000146605.3 Meleagris gallopavo
TCTCCCATTTCCGAATTTTGTACTTTTTCACTGGGGAAATCCCCTCACAGCCTTTCCTTAGTTTTTCATCATGCGGTGTCTCAGCAGCACTGAGTCAAGTGAAAGCACAGCACCTGATGATTTTCGCCAAGATTTTTCTCTCTGTCCCTTGAGAACTTTCAGCTGGCAGACAGAACTTTTACAGAATTTTACTCCCAAAGCAATGCAAGTTTTTCCTCATCCAATAAGTCATTTTCTGTAGTGCCTTTCCTGTATTGCTGTAACTCGCCGCTTTTCAATGACCAAATGTCAGCTGTCTTCTGCAAAATCTTTTTCAGGAGCAATCAGGAGATGTTTGAATTGCTTCAACTCCGTGCACTGATTGAAGATCTTCAGAAGACGGCAGACCCAGCCAACTCTTCCATCTGGACCAAGCTAAA
>NW_011183678.1:0-495 GCF_000146605.3 Meleagris gallopavo
GTGGGGGAGTATTGGTCCTTGGAATGGGGTAAGTGGTTTCTTTTTTCTTTCAGGGCTGTGATCTTCTGTTTTTGGGGGATCGCAAGTGCACTGAAGGGCAGCTAGGTGTAAGAGCAGCATCTGAATCTGGAGACTGGCTTCCTTTGGGGTGTGGGGTGAGCCCTTAGAATGGGGTGAGTGATTCCTGCTTTCTTTCAGAGCTGTGAGCTCTGCTTTTCTGGAGGATCTCAAGCTGGATGGCTGTCATTAATAGGGCTATGTGCTAATTGCATCCATGCGGTGGTTGTTTTTTAAGGGCATTGTGTGCATCCTTGTTGTGTTTAAATTATGTTCTGCGTCTCTTCTGATTTCATTTTGCAGCCCTTGATGGGAGTTGAAGGATTGCCTGGGCTCCTCCTGTCAGTGGTGTGAGATCTGTCCAGCAGGTAATGACCATCATGCACCCCCATCGTTGGTGCGCTGCTTGTATGCAGGTAGGTTTGCGTATGGTGATCC
>NW_011183679.1:0-492 GCF_000146605.3 Meleagris gallopavo
GCCATTGCTTCCTCAGTCCCACACACCCCTTCCCATCCCACACTGCCATGGCAGATCAGGTTCTGGACCACCTGAGGACCCAAACAGCCAGGAGTCTTTGGGTCCTGACGAGATGAGTCCCAGAGTTCCGAGGGAATTCACCGCTGCAGTCACCGAGCCACTCTCCATGGTAGTTCACAAGTCGAGGCAGTCAGGTCAAGTCCCTGGTGAGGAGAAAAAAGGTGACAGCACACCTCTCAGGAAGGATAGAAAGTGTGACGCGGGGAACTACCAGCATGTCAGTCTCACCTCTGTGCTGGTCACGGATCATGGAGCAGATCATCCTGGAAGTGACTCTCAAGCACACATTCCAGTGCGTCACCCCCCTGTGCGTGAAAAGCTTCCTCCTAATAACCAACCTAAACCTCCCCTGTCTCACTTGAAAACCATTCCCCTTGGCCTATCGCTATCCACCCTCCTAAACAGCCGTTGCTCCCTCCTGCCTTATGCGCT
>NW_011183680.1:0-545 GCF_000146605.3 Meleagris gallopavo
CTGTCTTGTGTGCTGTTATCAGCAGTGCAGGTTAGACTCTAGGCTGGCTCGTGTTCTCATGTTTGCTTGCCTCGTTCTATAAACTAGTTCTGTGCCTTTCTTTCACCTTCCTCTCTGCTGTGTTGTCGTGCTTGTCATGGTGTTAATAGGTCTTTGTATTCTTCCTTGTCTGCCTTTCAGGGTGCAGTTCTGTACTAGGTGTGATATAATTTAGCTATCTAGCTGTTGTTTCAAGGTTAATTTTCAGTGAGGCCACATTTTTACTGCCTTTATTTTTTATTTTTTTATTTTTTATTTTTCTTGGGATCTATCAGTTATGCTTGTATAATGGTTTGCATGACTGGAGTATCATTTAATAATTTTTGGTAGATTATTAATCTCTTGGAACAGATAGTTGAGTCATCTAATAGCTCAGTGACCACTAGACTGACATAAAATAAAGAGGAATGTGCCTGGAAGATGTGTGTGGAGAGGGAAGAGAGGGTGAAGTCTGGGCTATTTTGTGTGGAAATAGCCTGTCTCTGAATTGGATTTACACTAACATG
>NW_011183681.1:0-471 GCF_000146605.3 Meleagris gallopavo
TGTGTCCAACAGGTGGCAGCAGAGCTGCGGTGCTCCCAAGTGCCGTAACAACTGCCCGGAGAGATGTGTTGGTCTCTGTGGAAACAGCAAGGAAGTGGAATGTGCGTTTCCCGGCATGCCCCGGAACCTCACTTTGCTGACTGGTCATTGTCTGCCCAGCAGGTAAGGGCGATGCATACCCGCCAGCGTTTACCCATTCCAGAGCCCGGCACAATAGGGTTCCCCCAGAGCTCTGAATTGCGCTTCATGGTGCCCAGAAGGCTGCCTATCCTCTTTGTTCTGTGTCTTGCTTGTCTCTGGTCTTGCACTGTTTTCACTATTACATTCTCTTGTCCTCCTATTTTTGTGTTCCTTGCCCCCATTCTCTTGGCCTAATGACCCCTTGGCTTTGTGTTGCCACATTCATGTCGGCATTCAGTTTGGCGTTCCCTGCCGTATTGTCTGGCCGTCATCCTTGGCATTCTTCCATGT
>NW_011183682.1:0-392 GCF_000146605.3 Meleagris gallopavo
CCCCGCAGCCCCCTGCCGCCCCGCCCCATCTCACCTGGCCAGCGCCGCAGCGCCCACACCCGGAAGTGACCCACCGGAAGGGGCGGGGTGATGCCGTTCGCGCTGCGCAGTGGTGAGGCGGAGCCTTGTGCAGTTAACTGCTTACCGCCAGGGGGCGCAATAGCGCCGAGGGATAGTGCGGGCAGCTCTGCCTGGCGCGCAACCATAGAGTGGAGAGGGATGGGAGGGAGCGCGAACCATAGAGTGCGGTGGGATAGAGAGGACATCACGGCCTCGTACTAGCTGCGGTTGCGCAGCGCCCCACCCAGGTGGTGCAGCCACAGCGCTGATGGAGCCGCGCTTATCCAAATGGGAACCCCAAAAAGGGGGACCCCAAATGCGAGCCCTAAAAA
>NW_011183683.1:0-509 GCF_000146605.3 Meleagris gallopavo
GAGGCGAAGTGCAAACCGCTCCTCTCCGACGTGCGGACACGAGACCGCTCGCGCGTCGGAGAAAAGCAGCAGGCACAAGTCGCCCGTTCTCGGCAAGTGAGAAACACGAGAGCGCTGCTGACGGCTGAAAGCGGCACTCGGGGAGAAGCGCGATTTCTCGACCAGCGTCGGCAAACTCTCCGGAGCGGTTCAGCGCGAGTGCCGCTTTCTACGCATGAGAGCGAAGCAGTGCAATTCCGATGCCGAGAACGTGCGAATTCAGCCTCCTGCACTACCTCCGTAGGGAGGTTTTTTCTCCGCAGGCCAGAAAGGATCGCTCCCCACTTTCTGTCACGCTCTCTCTCCCTGGGAGCGAAACAAATGTCGCTCCCCGATCTTCCAACAGCCTTATTAGAGAGGGTTTTGCTCTCCACTCTTTTCCTCCGAGCATGCACAAGCGTAGCCATGGAGAACAACACCAAAAAAGAATTGCCGCTCGAAATGAAGGCAGAGACGTCGTATTCACAGCT
>NW_011183684.1:0-486 GCF_000146605.3 Meleagris gallopavo
TTCGGATCAGGAGGAGGAGGAATTAGAAAAGAGAGTTAATCGGTGGGATCCCCTGGAGAATCTACCTCCTCCATATAACCCTCCTGTAGTGCAGGAGGCTTCAGGTACTTCTCCAGAAGGACAAGAGAAAAAACGTAGGGAGATTTCACAGGAAGGAGGACACACTAAGCTTAGAAGGGAATTAGAACAATGTAAGAGGGATATCGAAAACTCTCCTTTCCCTGACACTAACTGCACACACACCTCCATGCACCCCCTAGGGAGGTCCCAGTGGGACAGGGACAAATAGGTTATGTAAACTCCCCACTTACTAGTGGAGAGGTCCGGAATTTCAAAAAGGAACTGAAATCCTTAATTGAGGACCCTATAGCAGTAGCAGAACAATTGGATCAATTTCTGGGTCCTAATCTGTACTCATGGATGGAATTAATGTCCATCATGGGTATATTGTTTACGGGAGAAGAAAGGGCTATGATCAGACGAGCT
>NW_011183685.1:0-479 GCF_000146605.3 Meleagris gallopavo
GAACCAGATCATGGAATCCTAGAATGGCCTGGGTTGAAAAGGACCACAGTGACCATCTCGTTCCAACCCCCTGCTGTGTGCAGGTCGCCAACCAGCAGACCAGGCTGCCCAGAGCCACATCCAGCCTGGCCTTGAATGCCTGCAGGGAAAGGGCATCCACAACCCCCTTGGGGCAACCTGTTCCAGTGCACCACCACCGTCAGAGCGAAAGACTTCCCCCTCATATCTAACCTAAACCTGCCCTGTCTCAGTTTAAAACCATTTCCCCTTGTCCTAGTGCTATCCACCTGAGTCTTCACTCAGTCCAGCCCAGACAGGCCAGGATTCGTGCATCCACGCTCCACAGAAACTGGTTGCAAACCTGTTCCCTTCTCCAAGCACAGCTGTTGGTTCCACACACCGCAGTGCGCTGTGTCAATACCTCCTTCCAGCGCTGTGAGGCAGCCCAATGAGCTTGTGGCTCTGCGTAGAGCACATTT
>NW_011183686.1:0-466 GCF_000146605.3 Meleagris gallopavo
CAACATTCCTTGTGCTGCTTAGTTCCCAGAGATCACACCACATCCCGGACCAACCCAGGACAAATCACAACTCTCCTGTGCAGATCCTACACAGCCTTTCCATAACCCCTAAGGACTCTCTCCCAAGAGTTTGGACCTCCAACCCAGCCTCTTCCAAATGTCTGAAAGAAGAACAACGGCTGTTAAATTTCCTTTAAATTTCTGGCATCTTACAGTACACACGGTTTAGAAAACACCAGCACAAGCCTAACATGGCATGGGCTTCAAAGCCTCAAATAGCAGAGGTAACTTCTCCCACTTAGGCAGGGAATTACCCATGTTTTCCTATCTAGAAAAGACAAGAATGTTTGCGTGGTAACAGAATGTTTATGACCAGACAGCCACATCCAGATGTGCTCACGAGCAGATCTCTGCAAAGATGGCTGTCCGATAGAATCCCAGCCTGATGAAGGCTGTCCTGGAATTA
>NW_011183687.1:0-442 GCF_000146605.3 Meleagris gallopavo
ATGGGGTCGATTGGGGTTGATATGGGTCAAGATAGGGCGATATGAGGTCGATATGGGGTGATATGGGGTCAAGATAGGGTCACTATGAGGTCAATATGAGGTCAATATGGGGTCCATATGGGGCAACACGGGGCGATATGGGGTTGCTATGGGGTGACATGGGGCGATATGGGGTTGATATGGGGCGCTATGGGGTCAGTAAGGAGCGCTATGGGGTGGATGTGGGTCCCTGTGAGGTCTCTCTGGATCCCCATGCTGTTCCCAGATCTCCCAGCAGGGGGCGCTCTTTGGCCGTTTGGGGGCAGCGCTGCTGACGTCATCACGGGACGGAAGCGTCCGTGTGTGGCACCCGAGGGGCGGGGCTGCGGTGAGGGGGCGGGCCCTCATTGGGTGGTGTTTGCCCCTGGAGGCGGGGGCTTACGGGGGAGTGGGTATGGCCCGA
>NW_011183688.1:0-451 GCF_000146605.3 Meleagris gallopavo
CCACATGCTTTAGCAGCCCGTGTCGCCCCGTGTTTAGTAACACAGCCTCATCCAGCTTTGATGGGACACTGGTCCCGTGTGGGTTTTTTGCACTTCCCCTCCAGCTCAGCCCTCAGAAGGATGCTGTCTGTGGTGCTGTGACCAGCTGGGCTTAAGGAAAGCAGTCCCTTAGGCAAAGAGTCCTAGCCACAGTGCAGCCTTGTGCAGAGCAGCACAACGTGATCCAGGGCCACAAGCATGCGTGCTTCGGCTGTGTGAGTGTGCTGCTCGACAGCTGTGGGGAGCACAGCAGAGATGCAAGCAGAGGAAATCCACGTGCAGGGCTGCGGTGGGTGCTGGAGGTTGGGAGATGAGGGCTGGGGGAGCAGGATCCACGTCCAGCAATGATTCCTCTCACTGCCCTGCTACTGCGCTGTCACAGTGCCCTGGGCAAATGCACCTGCTGCTTTGT
>NW_011183689.1:0-500 GCF_000146605.3 Meleagris gallopavo
CTTTTGTAGCTGTGTTACCGAGACCAGCAGAAGTCTTTTTTTCTACCTAAACTCATAAATGAACTTAATTTGATTGCACACTGGAGGAGGAATTTGTGTTTTTTTTATTAGAAATACATAGAGTTTGTATAATAGCTAACATCACTGACATAGCGGAATAAATAGTTGCAGGTTGATCCTGTGTTGCTTTTTACTCTACGTGTCCAGTATGTTTTTCAAGTGAATATTGGCGTCTGATAGAATCCAGTAATGTCTATTCCTTCTGTTCCTTTCTTTATTCAGTACACTTCATCACTCTCAATCTGTCAGGCTTCCCCTGCCTCATTTCTCATCTTCGCCTCAGCGAGCAGCTTTCTACCTCAGAGTCCTGTGCAAGTATGCCTTGAATACATTTGGTTGCCCTTGTACAGTGAGTTGCACTGTTTCTTGTAGCATGCGCACAAATGATGACAAGATACCGAGAATTCAGAACTGCTGCCTCCAGTGCTGGAGGTTCTGTG
>NW_011183690.1:0-510 GCF_000146605.3 Meleagris gallopavo
CTAATAAGAAAGAGACACAATCGTTCCTGGGTGTAGTGGGTTTTTGGAGAATGCATGTTCCAAACTACAGCCTCATTGTAAGCCCCCTTTATCAGGTGACACGGAAGAAGAATGATTTTATGTGGGGTCCTGAGCAGCAGCAGGCTTTTGAGCAGATTAAACAAGAGATAGCCCGTGCCGTGGCCCTGGGGCCAGTACGGATGGAACAGGATGCGAAGAACATCCTCTACACTGCTGCTGGAGAGAAAGGTCCCACTTGGAGTTTGTGGCAAAGAGTCCTCAGGAGAGACCCGAGGCCGACCCCTGGGATTCTGGAGTCGGGCGTACAGAGGGTCTGAAGAGTGCTACACTCCAACTGAGAAGGAGATCTTAGCCGCGTATGAGGGGGTTCGGCTGCTTCCGAAGTAATCGGTACAGAAACACAGCTCCTTCTGGCACCTCGACTGCCAGTGCTGAACTGGATGTTCAAGGGAAAGGGTCCCTCCACCCATCATGCTACTGATGCCACTT
>NW_011183691.1:0-418 GCF_000146605.3 Meleagris gallopavo
TCTTTGGTGATGGAGTGAGTGATTTTTTTTTCTTTTTTTATTTTTTTTTTCTCCATTGTGGAGCTGCTCTCTCTCTTTTTTAGCAGGGAACCCTGAGCGTACTTAAGGGCTGGTAGGTATTTGGAGCTGGAAGCTGCTTCCTTCACTTGAGAGTGTGGGGGAGTATTGGTCCTTGGAATGGGGTAAGTGGTTTCCTTTTTCTTTCAGGGCTGTGATCTTGTCTTTTTGGGGGGATGGCAAGTGCGCTGAAGGGCTGCTAGGTGTAAGAGCAGCATCTGAATCTGGAGACTGCTTCCTTTGGGGTGTGGGGTGAGCCGTTAGAATGGGGTGAGTGATTCCTGCTTGATTTCAGAGCTGTGAGCTCTGCTTTTCTGGAGGATCTCAAGCTGGATGGCTGTCATTAATAGGGCTATGTGCT
>NW_011183692.1:0-478 GCF_000146605.3 Meleagris gallopavo
GATATTGGCATCCACCTCCGGCTGCAGTTTCCTGCTGCTTCCACCAAGAGCCTGGCTAAAGTCCTGGCACCGCACGCAACGACCGCAGTGCCACGCTACAAGCGTTTGGGCACAGGACAACAAACGCAGAGACCGCCTTCCGGTAGGGACAGCAGTGTCACTTACCCCGCTCCAAGGATAAAGGCACAACCAATGCAGCAACTCAGGGGGGCCCAGAAGGCCAACAGCATCTGGCAGTGGACTCGGCAAAAATAGAAGGAATAAAGATACCTTCATGTCCAGTAAGGTCCACGCCTTTCCGAAAAACTGGACACGTTCATTGTAGGAACATGGGCAGCCCAAAATGGCTACCGCATCTGGTGGTGCAGACGCCAATCCTAGAAAGAAGAAAGCTTCACATACAGCACTGAACAACGTCATGTGGAAAAGAATTCTGGTGAATTGAGAAACCCCAATTCATGGACAGCACTCAGCACAA
>NW_011183693.1:0-545 GCF_000146605.3 Meleagris gallopavo
GAACAATTTATCAGGGAGATTTTGTGAAGATCACACTGATTTAGTCATTTACAGCCAAGTTGCACATAGCAGAGTAACAGCCTTGCACTGAGAGGAAATTCAGCCATTTACTGATGATCAGAAAACTAATAAAATCTTGTTTGGAGAAACCAAGTAGAAGCTCAGTGAGGCACAGGAATTGTATGGCATTTTTATGCAATTCACAAAAATGGAAAGGAAACAGCCAACAACAGAGATGGAGTTACTGAACTTTTCCTTCTTTGTCTCTGTTAATTAACCATGGTAATACCAGAGTGGCTAGTGATTGGACAATTTCTGCAGGAAGAAGAGATGCAGAAATATTGCTCAGCAAGAAAAAAACCCTACATCTTACAATGTAATCAGTCGATGTCTCCACTGGAAAAAAAACAACATCCTCTTTGCGTTTAGAGAGCTAATCTTATGCTCCACTTCTTCTCTCCGTTTAACATCTGATACAACAATCTAAAGGAAAACTGAATATTACTAGCTGCTATTAGGTGATAAATGTCAGTTAACTACTGACA
>NW_011183694.1:0-383 GCF_000146605.3 Meleagris gallopavo
TGTCTGAGAACTGCTCATTATGCACAGCCCTCATCTTTGCTTTGGTGAGGTGGGGACTGCCATTGCTTCCTCAGTCCCACAGACCCCTTCCCATCCCACACTGCCATGGGAGATCAGGTTCTGGACCACCTGAGGACCCAAACATCCAGGAGTCTTTGGGTCCTGACGAGATGATTCCCAGAGTTCCGAGGGAATTCACCGCTGCAGTCACCGAGCCACTCTCCATGGTATTTCACAAGTCGAGGCAGTCAGGTCAAGTCCCTGGTGAGGAGAAAAAAGGTGACAGCACACCTCTTAGGAAGGATAGAAAGTGTGACGCGGGGAACTACCAGCATGTCAGTCTCACCTCTGTGCTGGTCACGGATCATGGAGCAGATCATCCT
>NW_011183695.1:0-328 GCF_000146605.3 Meleagris gallopavo
AGCCCCTTTCCCCCAGACTTGCGATGGTTTGACTTTTTCGCACCCAAACATCCCTCCCATCCCAGCCGTTTCCCGTCCCAATGATCAGTGACCATCCCGACGGGCATTTTGCAGCCCAGTGCTCTTCCTTCCCAAGGGTCTGCCCGTCCCAGGGGGGATTTGCCATCGCTGCAGTGCGTTCTCACCCCGGGGATGGTTTCCCCTCCATGTCCAGTAAGGATATCCCGTCCAAGTGATTGCCAGTCGTCACCGCCCAGAATCGTGTTTAAGCAGCCCCTGGCTAAGAACTTAAACTGCCAGCATCAATTACCAGTTCTTGAAAGTGGGA
>NW_011183696.1:0-539 GCF_000146605.3 Meleagris gallopavo
TAGGGAGGTTCATCGTCGTTAGTTAGGATTCGCATTAGTTTGATCAGCTCCTTCAGTAGACTCTTTTGATTATCCTGATCTTCACTGGGCACTTCTGATACTGGCACAGGTTTGTCACGATTAATCAGTTGAGATATTTGCTCCTGCATTTCATTCAGTTGGTTCGTTATTTGTGAGATGGCAGCAATGGAAGCGTGAGTTGGGGGTAGCTGTTGTTCGTAGTTTTGGAGCGTAAGAATCAATTCAAAAACTAAGGGTATTCTCTCTTGTTCCCTGTATCTGTCATTAGCTGACAGTAGTGTACCGGCATATCTGTCTGGTGCTGTTGTTATGAGTCTCTGCCATATCTCAGGCGTCGTCCTCACTCTCTCAGGATCGCGTTCTTGTCGTGGGTGGTTAGGAACAAAGTTAGGGTCGAACAGCATTTCCACCACAGCCATTTCCCTCAAGTACTGGATACCCTTTTCAACTGTATCCCATCTTTTCATCACAGGCTTCAAGCCGTCCTTGAAGCGATACCTTTCTTTCACGGCTATTAG
>NW_011183697.1:0-429 GCF_000146605.3 Meleagris gallopavo
TCTTGGAAGGCTGTCATGAGCTATCTCCAGAGCTTTCTCTTCTCCCACAGAAACAATCCCAGTTCCCTCAACATTTCTTTCTAAGAGAGGTGCTCCAGCCCTCTGATCATCTTCGTGGCCCTTCTCTGGACCTGCTCCAAAAGCTCCACATCATTCCCGTGCTGGAGCCCCAGGCCTGGACGCAGTGCTGCACATGGGGCCGCACACCAGAGCCGAGTAGAGGGGGACAATCACCTCCCTCTCCCTGCTGGTCGCTCCTCTTTGAATGCAGCCCAGGATACAGTTGGCCTTCTGGGCTGCAAGTGCACACTACTGGCTTATGTCCAGCTCTTTGCCACCAGGATCCCCGAGTCCTCCGCCAGGGCTGCTCCCAAGGGCTTCTACGCCCACGTTGGTACAAGCATCTGGTTCCCTTCATCAGGACATCAA
>NW_011183698.1:0-523 GCF_000146605.3 Meleagris gallopavo
GAGCACACTGCTGGCTCACGTTCAGCTTTTCATCCATCAGGACCCCCAGGTCCTTCTCCGCAGGGCTGCTCTCAAGGACCGCTCCTTCCAGTCTGTACGGATGCCTGGGTTTCCTCCGGCCCAAGTGCAAACCCTGGGAACCCAGTGGAACCTGGTGCCGTAGCAACCCGTCTACCTCGAGAGCCCCATCAGCGTCCTGCAGCTCCTGGAGCCGGGTGACGCTGTCACCCTGCCTGTCCATGACTGTCCCACGCCGCCCCCCCTGCCATGGTGGCACAACCGCAGCGCGATGCCACCATCACTGAAGAGGTGACGAGGAGGGGGCGACCAGGGAGGGGGGGGCGTGGGGACAGTCGGGGACATGTGGGGGTCTGCATGGGTGTGACGTGGGGTCGGCTGGTGGTCACCGTGGTCTCCTCCAGCCTCTGGCGTCTCACGGGCAGTCCAGGAGTTTGGTCTGGCCAGGTTCAAAAGCAACGTGGCCAAGAGCACTAAAGGATTTGAATACGTGCTTGCAAGGAGG
>NW_011183699.1:0-486 GCF_000146605.3 Meleagris gallopavo
CATGCCCAGCACCATCCCCAGGCCGCTCAGGCTCCGTCCCTACAACAACAGATTGTGTGTTGATTTCACAGACACCAGGAGCAGCGTTGTCCTGTCAGCCCATGTCCACCCCCCAAAAAAACCAAAAGAACACTGTTCTACAACCACAACAGAAACTGATGTTTAAACTGCAGCGCACTCACAAAAAACATTACAGTCCTGTTCCCACCCACATGGTAGGTGAACCCCAATCTGCCTGACAGCTCTAAATTCTGCCGAGCAAAGGTGCATCAGCAAACAAAATGCTATCTCTGGCAAAAGCTGAGACACACTTTTTGCCTCTCGAAAGAATTCACTCAGCTCTAAGCCACCACCATTTATTCCCACAGACACATATCAATCACCCTGCTGCCATCAGCTGCCCATGTTGCCCTCTCTCATGCTTCCACAATGGCTTCTGAGACAGCACTGCTGTCAGCACCTCTTTCTTCTCATTCTCTCCTGTTT
>NW_011183700.1:0-459 GCF_000146605.3 Meleagris gallopavo
AGGGACGTAGGTTCCCGCTCAAAATGTGCTCTCTCCCCTGGGGCATGGCTGTCTCTGGACACTTCACAGCCACCGAGGCCTCTTTTATCCCGGCCCAGCGCCCTTCCTCCTCCCCGGGAACATGCCCCCAATCCCCGTACAGCAGCACTCTCCTGCACCAATGCCTTTAGTGCTGCCACTGTCCCAAACCCACTGCAACCATACTGACACAGGCTGTAGGAATGATGATTTTATTAATTTTATGACTGCTAGAAAATGGAGGTGATGATCTGGGAGAGGTTGGTGTCCACCCAGTAGAAGATGTTGTTGTCATCGCAGGTGTCTTCAGCGCCACCTTTGGTCACCATTTGACACACAGGCTGCCAGATGGACAGAAGCGCTTTGTGGAAATCACTCTGTTCCCGTGGAGGCTGAGGCCGTTTGTCCCGTTCCCTGGAAATGACACGGCATGAGCGCAGA
>NW_011183701.1:0-510 GCF_000146605.3 Meleagris gallopavo
TGGGAGAAGCTGTCCAATGTTTGGGCCCAAGGTAGCATTACTGGGAGGTAATGTCATTGTATTGGAGAAGGGTGGTATTTCTTGGGGAGAATGTGTTCTTTTTGGAAGCCAACGGTGTACTTTGGGGGGAAAAAGCGGCCTTTCTGGGAGAAAGTGTCCTAGTTTGGGGAGAAAGTGTCATAGTGCGGAGTGTAGTGTAGCAGATTAGGGGGAATTGGGAGGTATTGCTAAGAGAACTGTCATTTCTGGGTGAAAAGGTCTTATGTGGGGGGAAAAGTGAGGAATGTGTGAGAAAGCTGGTGTTTCTGGGAGTAAATGCCATCTTTTGGGGGCTAGAAATGGTCTTTCTGGTTGGATGTGCCACATATTTTGTGAGGCAGTCGGTGTTTGTGAGGGCCAATGGCATATATTCTGGATCGAAAATTGTCTTTCCGCAGTAAAATGCCAAAAAGTCTGGGAGTAAGTGTCATCAATGAGGAATGTAATGGAGTGTAATTGGGAGGAACTGGG
>NW_011183702.1:0-467 GCF_000146605.3 Meleagris gallopavo
TTCATCAGCGGCAATAGTAGCAATGGGTCAGTATTACTGGTGCAGATTTTTATGGGTGGCATGCAGGCTCTTGTTCATTGCTGGCAAAAATGCAGAGCTAATGGTGGTGGCTATGCTGGAAAATAGCATTTTGTAACAGAGAATTTGATCTATCAAATGCTGTGAAGGTGCTCTTTGTGTCTGTTTCAATTTCCATGGAAATAAGCAGGAGGCTGGAGGCATTATTTTCAGAGCAAAATATGTACATCATGAGCAGCTGAGGGAAGAGGTATTAAAAATATCTGTTTCAGGTGTTTGATTTTGGCAGCTTTGTCCCCCATGCAGTCCCTTGTGTGAGGTAAGCTCCCCTTGGCATTTCACTCTTTCATCCTCACTGATCTAACTTCAAAGTGCCTTCACAAATAGCTTCTGAATTAATACCCAGTGCATGACTGCCTTGCTACTACCTTCTATCTATTAGCAGACTC
>NW_011183703.1:0-470 GCF_000146605.3 Meleagris gallopavo
TGGAATCCTAGAATGGCCTGGGTTGAAAAGGACCACAGTGACCATCTCGTTCCAACCCCCTGCTGTGTGCAGGTCGCCAACCAGCAGACCAGGCTGCCCAGAGCCACATCCAGCCTGGCCTTGAATGCCTGCAGGGAAAGGGCATCCACAACCCCCTTGGGCAACCTGTTCCAGTGCACCACCACCGTCAGAGCGAAAGACTTCCCCCTCATATCTAACCTAAACCTGCCCTGTCTCAGTTTAAAACCATTTCCCCTTGTCCTAGTGCTATCCACCTGAGTCTTCACTCAGTCCAGCCCAGACAGGCCAGGATTCGTGCATCCACGCTCCACAGAAACTGTTTGCAAACCTGTTCCCTTCTCCCAAGCACAGCTGTTGGTTCCACACACCGCAGTGCGCTGTGCAATACCTCCTTCCAGTGCTGTGAGGCAGCCCAATGAGCTTGTGGCTCTGCGTAGAGCACATTTCTG
>NW_011183704.1:0-528 GCF_000146605.3 Meleagris gallopavo
AGGTTCAACCTCTGCTGTGTCCACCTGTGACGCTGTGGCCAGCATTATAAAATAGGAGGCATTCCTTTTGGATCAGCCCTTGCATAGTTATGAAAAACTAAGGTTTGTAATGGCTGGCTGAGTAAATTGGTGGCTGCTAGAGAGGGGCACAACTCTAAAATAACAGTAGTTAGACACTGATAGCTTTCAAGGCCAATTTAAATAATGTGGCTGTATTGGGTTATTTACTTATTTAATGTTATCTTTCATTGTCGTATTTCCTGAAAAGTCTTCAGGTCTGGCATTCTAGGCTTGATTTTGAATCTGCAAACTCTAGTATTCTCGAACAACTCCATCCTGTAAGTGGATTAGATTTCATACTCCATTGTAAAACTGCTTTTAAGAATTGGTATTGCAAGAAATGATTCTTGAGGTCCCTTCCAACCCGGGCCATTCTGTGATTCTGTGACTAGGAAAGGCGTTACAACGGAGGTGTGATGGTGGGAGGACTGGCACAGCAGAGAGGTACTATAAAGGAAGGGAAGAAAG
>NW_011183705.1:0-608 GCF_000146605.3 Meleagris gallopavo
AGCCGTTCCCAGCTTTCCAGGTGTGACTCCGCCTCAGGAACTCCTCTGTCCCCTCTCATTTATTCCTCTCAGCTCCCACGAGGCGCCATGGCGTCGGCTTAACTCGCACTCCGCCATCGCACTCAGTAAAACAAGTTTTGTCCGCAGATCGTTGTCGCTTTGTTCTTCTTCTTCCTTCCTGGAGCCCAGCTCCCAGCTCCCCGTCCCGTCTCCCCTTCCCTTCCCATTCTGTGGGCCGGGGGGGAGGAAGCCCACGGCCCCCCGTCGCGGGCACAGACGTGCGCACAACTTCCGCTGGGTTCTGCTCACACTTTACTCCACGCTTACTAACTCACACCATACTCCAGGTGTGCTCTCACCTTCATGTGATACTCACAGTTGATACTCACAGTTTACTTGGTTTACGCAAGAATTACTCATGCTTTCCTCTGACTTTTCTCCTAGGTTTTACTCCCACAACTGGCTATCACACTCTATTCCAGGTGTACTCACACCTTACTTCAACATTTATTCACACTTTACTCTGGGTTTACCCATACTTTACTCCTTCTTTACTCTGACTTTTCTCCAGGTTTTACTCACACTCTCTCCTTGCTGTATTCGTCGAT
>NW_011183706.1:0-418 GCF_000146605.3 Meleagris gallopavo
AACACAGAGAAGTAAAACCTCTGACCACTATGTTGCTCATTCTTATATGCACTATCTGTAGCTTAAGTGCATTTACAAATTCTTCTGTGCACATTAACATTCCAGTGCTTCAGTGCTTCTAAGCATTCAAGTACTGAAAGAATAGAGGAGCCATGAGAAGAGTATAAAAATAATAAAAATAAAGTAAACAAACAAACCAAAAGCTTTAGATAAAGGAGATGTTTTTGCAATTTCAGTTTGTTTTGGGGGGGTAAAGTTAACAAGTCCTTAATGAGAGAAAAAGGCAAAAAACACTACAAAAACAGTAGACATTTAATTAGACCCATAGCCTACATGTTTGATACGGCAAGAACTAACCACATGAAACTGCTAAACAACAGGTTGCTAGGAGCTCTGAAATGACTAGTGTGTTATTGCA
>NW_011183707.1:0-425 GCF_000146605.3 Meleagris gallopavo
TGGATAGAAAGCCGTACGGTACCACTATGCGCTGTATCCATTTCCACATACGCCGTAGGACTCTGCATCTCCGCAAGCTTTGTACACTTTCAGAGCAAAAGCTACCAAATCTCTATTTGAAACTTCATGCTATTGTAGTTTTCTTGTCAAAAGAAAACTTTTTCAGCTTCCTTATAGATAATCAAGTATGGGTCCGAAAAGACCCATAGCCACTCCTCTGCCTACAGAGAGCTCCAGAATCCCTTTTGTTGGCCACATCGGGGTGTGTCTGAGCTGTTCCACGGTTCCTGCAGACAGGGAGATGCTCCTAAGTACTGCTCTGCAGTCAGAGCAGGGTCTGCAGGGCGCAGCTGGGTGGCACAGAGGTATGATGGGGGTCTACGGGGTGACACGAAAGGAAGGAGATGGCGGGAAGCAGCTGCTGC
>NW_011183708.1:0-524 GCF_000146605.3 Meleagris gallopavo
TAGATCAAGTTGCTCAGAGTCTGAGCCAGGCTCACCTTGAAAGGGCCAGCACATCCACCATGTCTCTGGCAACCTGTGCCACTGCCTCAGCACCCTCACTGTACAAGACGTTTTCCTTAGATTTCGCCTCCATTTTCCCTTGTTCATTCCTGTAGGTATTGAAAGGCTGTTACCAGGTTCCCTTGGAGCCTTCACTTCTCCAGGAGGCTGAACAGCCTAGCTCTCCTTGCTTACAGGAGAGGGGCTCCATCCTTCGGGTCGTGTTTGTGGCTGTACTCTGGATGCACTCGCACAGCTCCATGTCTCCCTGCACTGAGGACTCCACATCTGGACGCAGCACTGCAGCTGAGGCCTCACCAGCGCAGAGCAGAGGGATGGGGGATCTCCTCCCTTCGCCCGCTGACTGCGCATCTTTGGATGCAGCCCAGGATACGGTTGGCTTTCTGGCTGGAAGGGCCACTGCTGGCTTGTGTCCAGCTCCCACCCACCAGTACACCCAGGCCTTATGGAGCAGGACTACGCTC
>NW_011183709.1:0-435 GCF_000146605.3 Meleagris gallopavo
GCCCTCCACTTCTTGAGGGTGCCTTCATACATTGCAGTTGTTGCAGACACTCAAAGATGTGCAAGGTTTGATAGGTAAAAGAGCAACTCCCTCCTTTTCTGTGACAGTGTTTTGGGTGTTCCTTAAAAATCTGCATTGAATGTGTTAGACTCTTAAGTCAGTCAAGAGAAAGTCAGGAGGGTTTTGTTTTCATTTTCAGAATGTAGACGTTGTTGTTTGTTTATTTCTTGTTTTCTTGTTGTTGTCGTTGTTGTTGTTGTTTTTTCCATAACTAAACGTCTTAAAGAAAAGCAAATAGTTTGAAAACCATTCTTCCCAGAATACATCTTCCAGTTGACAGGAATAGCATTTCTTATTTAACCTGGAGCTAGAAAGGATGGATAAGGGAACAGGCAGCTCTACACTTTCTTATTTAATATATATATATATATATAG
>NW_011183710.1:0-468 GCF_000146605.3 Meleagris gallopavo
GATGAGGTCTGATTCTGAGGATACGAGTTTCTGTGTCCTGTGAAGAGTTGGCACATGCTGAGCTATCAGAAATGGAAGTAAATGTCAGAGGAAGCCAGTAGTAGAGACAACGGCAAGACTGAAATGTTCACCACTGCTTGGAATTTCTCTGATAGCAGCAGAAAACCAAGCCTTGTGAACGTGCAGTTCCGGTGCCACTCTTAAATGATGGTGCTATTCGAAAGGTTCTGGCCTTACTTTAAGATGTTCTGGCTATCATTAGGTGCATGGGAACTGCTGCATCACTGCCTGAGCCTCTGATTGACCACCTGAGACAAGCAGTGAGTCAGCCATGGCAACACAGGCGAAGGCCCTTCAGCTGCCCTGTCGGAAGGGGTGACTGCCACTGAGGAAGGATCTCCCTGGAGATCACTCCTTGTGGAAAAGACTGCGAGCCTACAACATAGGTAAGCGCTTTCCATTTGTGAT
>NW_011183711.1:0-313 GCF_000146605.3 Meleagris gallopavo
ATATTGCTTCTCTCATGCCTAAGTCGCGAGTGTAGTTTTGAAGGTCCTCCATGGAGGACCACAGTCCTATGTTTAATGGAATATCTGTTTTATTTGGCCTAGACTATCCGGCATTCTGCCAATTAACCAATCTATTACTGAGTGGTTCTCATTGGTATACTGGATGGCAGCGTATAGTCTCTGCCTGACAGCAGGATGTAATGTTATGGTGGCCAGCTTTGCCATTTCCGGCCCATTAACCATAACACTTTCTGCTTCCTGAATCCCATAACCTGAGCAGCCATGCAGGTATACTCTCTCTCGGCCTCTGCCG
>NW_011183712.1:0-306 GCF_000146605.3 Meleagris gallopavo
AGGGAAAAGGGGAAATGAGGGCGGGGGGTGGAGAAGAAAGGGGGACGGGGGGCGTGAAGGGAGAGTAGAGAAGGAAAGGGGGGGAGAAAGGAGGGAGGAAGGGATGGGAGGCAAAAAGGGGCTGAGGGAGGAGAAAGGAATTGAAGTGGGCCAAGAAGGGGCCGAGGGAGGGAAAGGAAAAGGGGATGGGAGGCAAAGAGGACGAGGGACAAATAGGGGCTGGGGGTAGAAAAGGGAATTAGAGTGAGGAGGCAAAAAAGGGGCCGAGAGAGGGGGGAGAAATGAAGGGGATGAGGAGCAAAAGGA
>NW_011183713.1:0-479 GCF_000146605.3 Meleagris gallopavo
TCTCACCTCTGTGCTGGTCACGGATCATGGAGCAGATCATCCTGGAAGTGACTCTCAAGCACACAGTTCCAGGTGCGCCACCACCCTGTGCGTGAAAAGCTGCCTCCTAAGAACCAACCTAAACCTCCCCTGTCTCACTTGAAAACCATTTCCCCTTGTCCTATCGCTATCCACCCTCCTAAACAGCCGTTGCCCCCTCCTGCTTATGCGCTCCCTTCGAGTCTTGGAAGGCTGTCATGAGCTATCTCCAGAGCTTTCTCTTCTCCCACAGAAACAATCCCAGTTCCCTCAACATTTCTTTCTAAGAGAGGTGCTCCAGCCCTCTGATCGTCCTCGTGGCTCTTCTCTGGCCTGCTCCAAAAGCTCCACATCATTCCTGTGCTGGAGCCCCAGGCCTGGACGCAGTGCTGCACATGGGGCCGCACCAGAGCCCGAGGCGAGGGGGACAATCACCTCCCTCTCCCTGCTGGTCGCTCCTC
>NW_011183714.1:0-398 GCF_000146605.3 Meleagris gallopavo
GAATTTATATAGTGTTTGCCTGTTCAGTCCCCCATCTCACATTCAATCCAAACCCAAACACTTTCTCTCCCTCATTTGTGTTGGTGAGGCTACCTGCATACTCACTGAACCTTCAGCCTTTCTCACAGGACACAATCCGAAGTCCTGTGCAGGGCTTCTGTGGAGATCAGGTTCTCCTTTATCCCAGGATACATCCCATGAGCCTACTTTGTGAACTGCTGATTCACAGAGCCAGCACAGGCAGACTGCAGGAAGTAAAACAAGAGTGCTTTATCACATCATGCCTACTTTGTTCTATTTTCATGCCAGCCACATCCCTTGGATGGATACTTTCTCTGCATGGTCATCTAGTACAGGAAAATATATTTGATGCAGACATCAGCTCCAACAAGAAAAAA
>NW_011183715.1:0-476 GCF_000146605.3 Meleagris gallopavo
TTTCTCCAAGGCTGATTCCCAGGTGCTGGTGAGCAAAGTGAAAGTGTTGTTTCCGCACTGAACATCGATAAGGGCAGTTGACCTAAGGAATTAAGCTGTAACACATCCTTAGAAACAGCTGATGTGGAAAGTAAGAACGCCATATACCTATTAGTAACATATTTTAGAAACATAGTTACAGGATTACCTAACAAATACTTTCTCACAAAGCTACAATAGATGTTAAATGTGCTAAACAATGTGGGTAAAGTGCTCTGAACTGGGAAACACGCTGTAAGCTTGTTCATTAGAGCAGCATGAGCGAAATACATGTAACAAACCGTCAGGGAGTCAGGGCCTTGACACAAAGCAGAGCTGTCCCACTCTGTGGGAATGTGAGGATGCCGTGTGCAGGCTCCAAGATGCTCCCCTCCACTCCTCCTTCCGAGCTGATCTCCATGCAAGGACAGATGGATGACCAGAACAATGACCAGTGT
>NW_011183716.1:0-508 GCF_000146605.3 Meleagris gallopavo
ATTTTTCTGTTATCATTCTTTTGATTTAAGTGTTGGATCTAAAATACTACATCAATTCATTTTAATGGTAGATAGTGATCTACTAAAGTAAAAAGGTTTGGAATCAATTTTAGAGGTTATTTATATATAAAATCACACTGTTTTTAATCCACTTTGAAAAATATTAGAGTAATAAGGAGACTGAAGCTGATGTTTAAGCACATATACCAGGAGTTACCATAAACTAATAGAAATATACCCACATGACACCACTTCTTCCTTCTTATTGCACCTGTTTATTCCCACACGATTGTTCTGGTGCATCTCTTCTGAAACGTGATGATTTCTGTAAACGTTCAGTAAATGATTCAGGAACAATTATTAGCTAAATCTAGACTGGTTATGTTTATTTGAATTAATTCCTTGCTTGAATTACCATTTATTATCACAAATTCTGCACTGATGTAGTGGAAGACTAAGAGCAAAAGGCTAGTGGCAGTAGAATATTTTGGCAGTAATACTTATTTGT
>NW_011183717.1:0-414 GCF_000146605.3 Meleagris gallopavo
TGCTGTTGTCATGTCATTACCTGACCCGCTGCCAGACCTCGTGTGCCACTGGGCGTTGGCAGACAGCCACGGGTCGCGTGGCTTTGAACTCCAAGAGTGGAAAATGGAGGTTGATGTGCAGAGGAAATTCCTCCCCCAGAGGCGGCGAGGCCCTGGCCCAGGCCACCCGGAGGCTGTGGGTGCCCTACGTCCCGTCTCGGGGAGGGGACAAGGGTGGCAGTTGGTTTGTGCCAAAGCGCCAGCGCTTCTGCGTGAACTTTAGCGGACAGCAGGCGCCGTCCTGCTCTGACTAGCAGGCAATCGTTTGCTCTGCAATAGGAACCGAGCAAGACCCAGTAGCACGTTTTCTCCCTCCTCTGCTTCATTTCGCTCTGTGGGCTGGACCCGAGAATCTGGAAGTGGAGAGAGACGGGA
>NW_011183719.1:0-404 GCF_000146605.3 Meleagris gallopavo
TGCCGGGAAATGCAGATTCCAGTTCCTTGCTGTTTCCACCGAGACCAACACATCTCTCCGTGCAGTTGTTACGGCACTTGGGAGCACCGCAGCTCTGCTGCCACCTGTTGGACACAATACAGTCATGAAGGCACTGCCCTGCATCCGTGCCTCTTGCACAAACCTGTGCTCCTTGCTCGGAGCACATGGCTGCACTCTGTGCACCATGTTGCTTACCACCAGAGAAGGCTCAGCTACCCAACACCGTTTTTGCTTCCATCTTGTCTGATAACTGCTCATTATGCACAGCCCTCATCTTTGCTTTGGTGAGGTGGAGACTGCCATTGCTTCCTCAGTCCCACAGACCCATTCCCATCCCACACTGCCATGGGAGATCAGGTTCTGGACCACCTGAGGACCCAAAC
>NW_011183720.1:0-389 GCF_000146605.3 Meleagris gallopavo
ACAGGTGAAGGCAGTTCAGCTCCGTGGCTGGAAGGGGCAGAGCCTGGCTGCCCCTCTCTTGGAGCTCGTTTGAGGGCTGACTGCCGCGGGGGAAGGGTTTCTTTCTGGCAGTTTCTCCACTGTGGGGTTTGTTCTGTGGGTAAATCCTTGGAGGTGAGTTGGTGGGCAGTCCTTTTCCTACCTTCTTAATATACTGCCATTGCACTGGTGTTTCTGCTGTTACTTATGTTATGGCTTTCTTATTTGCTTTGTGTGTGTGTGTGTGTGTGTGTGCTGGTGCGAGGGGGGAGGGGGCCGGGGGCCGGGGCCGTCACGGCCGGGCCAGGTTTCCATTTCTTTGTGTACTGGTGTGTTGTTAAACACGTTCTCTCCGTGTTTGTTGTCATCCC
>NW_011183721.1:0-440 GCF_000146605.3 Meleagris gallopavo
ACCAAGGGGAGGTCGTGCTCGACCAACTTGGTGGCCTTCTATGATGCTGTCACATGCTGGGTGGATGGGGGAAGAGCGGTAGATGTAATCTACCTTGATTTTTAGAAAGGCGTTTGATACTGTCTCCCACGACATTCCTTATAACAAAGCTGAGGAAGTGTGGGATAGACGAGTGGACAGTGAGGTGGGTTGAGAACTGGCTGACTGGCAGAGCGCAGAGGGGTCTCGTTGGTGGTGCAGAGTCTGGCTTGGAGACCTGTGACCAGTGGTGTCCCCCAGGGGTCTGTGCTGGGTCCGGTCTTGTTCAACATCTTCATCAATGACCTTGATGAGGGGATAGTGGCCACCCTCAGCAAGTTTGCTGATGATACGAAGTTGGGAGGATTGGCTGACACGCCTGAAGGCTGTGCTGCCATTCAGCAAGACCTGGACAGGCTGGA
>NW_011183722.1:0-399 GCF_000146605.3 Meleagris gallopavo
GACTCAGCTGGAAGATGTCAGCAGAGCTTGGCATTGATTGGATCACGGGCAGCTTTTCTCTCTGCCTTGTTGCCAGGCTCTGCTCTTCTGATGAGCCTCGTCCTGCCCTCCTGCTCTGCCATGACAGAGGCCCCTGGGATGGCTGCGGCTGCCTCTGTGAGAGATGGTTGTTGGGAAGCTTGAAGGTTTCAGAATATTCAGCATCAAACTCTTGCTCAGAGTGAGAAGCTGCAAAGGACTGCAACGTGTTGCAGACGCTTCCAGTAGCTTCTCGAGTGGCTCTAAGGGAAGCCTGCGAAGACACTTTGTCAGAGGCTTCCATTCCGGGGTAAGGGTTTCCCACTTCCTAACAATCTTTGTCTGATGCTGAGGGAGGGCCTCCTTAACGCACTGGCAGGT
>NW_011183723.1:0-363 GCF_000146605.3 Meleagris gallopavo
CCGCCGGTGAAATACCACTACTCTGATCGTTTTTTCACTTACCCGGTGAGGCGGGGGGGCGAGCCCCCAGCGAGGGGCTCTCGCTTCTGGCGCCAAGCGCCCGGCGCGCGCCGGGCGCGACCCGCTCCGGGGACAGCGTCAGGTGGGGAGTTTGACTGGGGCGGTACACCTGTCAAAGCGTAACGCAGGTGTCCTAAGGCGAGCTCAGGGAGGCCAGAAACCTCCCGTGGAGCAGAAGGGACAAAAGCTCGCTTGATCTTGATTTTCAGTACGAATACAGACCGTGAAAGCGGGGCCTCACGATCCTTCTGACTTTTTGGGTTTGAAGCAGGAGGTGTCAGAAAAGTTACCACAGGGATAACT
>NW_011183724.1:0-396 GCF_000146605.3 Meleagris gallopavo
CCCCAACCCAGCCCTATAGACGACCCTATAGACGGCCCTATACCCGCTCTGCCCGGAAGCGGCCGTCGCTGTTCCTGAAGACGTGGACCTGGCCCTGGTTGTCCCCAGCCCAGAGCTGCGTCCCCCGATACGACATGGAGAGGAGGTAATGCTGCAGCTATGGGGCAAAACGTGGCGTTATGGGGCGAGAAAGTGGGGGGTGGGGGAGGCGTGGGGGGGGGCAACGAGTGCTACACCCCAAACCCCCACTCCCAACCCCGCCTTGAAACATTGACTCTCTCAAAACTGAATGGTTGGAGGAGAACGAAACCCCCCCAGCCCCACACTTGGGGGTCAGCTCCGTATTTTTTTGGGGGGGGGGGGTTTCAGCCCCACCTGCAGGCGCTGCAGGACGCC
>NW_011183725.1:0-427 GCF_000146605.3 Meleagris gallopavo
TGCAGGGCCCCGCACTTGGCCTTCAAAGAAGCTTTCATTTCAAGAAACATTGTCTCCATTTAGCTGACGGAAGTATATGTGTTTATTTTCACGTCAGCTTGTCCAGCCTCCTTTCCTATAGGAGGTAGCAGTAAAGTTTCAGCTTCTCCAACAATGGCAGGAGCACATCAGTGTCGTGGTTTTATGACTTTTGGTTATCGGTATTTATTCCACATCATGGAGCGCAATGGGAGTTAGAGTCTTAATGCTCCAGTGCCGGGTACCTGTCCGGAATAGAAAAAGAACTACGTAGTCGAGGGGGCTATGCGGTCAGAGAGGAGATATAACCCTGGCAAGGTCACCTGATGCTTCCCTTCTTCATCAGGCTCTCCTCCCTGCTGCTCAACCGGATTGTGCATCTCACCTCAGCCTTATCGTAATGCCTACC
>NW_011183726.1:0-518 GCF_000146605.3 Meleagris gallopavo
AAATGTCCATGCACGTTTTGAGGCAAAAGAAAAAAGTATTCTGTTGTGAAACCAACACTTCTCATGAGGCAAAATCATTGAGGCAGAAGATAAACGTATTCTATTATGTCCCCACTACAAAATTATTTAGGAAAAACAAGACTGTTCACCCACAAGAGCTGAAATGGAAAGTTTCAGAACTATCAACTTAAGCATTCCTTCTGCTAAACTAATATATTGGTTCTTAAACTAATGTACTAATCCTTGTTGCTAAGTAAACCAACCTACATCACCCCGAGGTGGTTGGCCACAATGCACTATGAGAACTGCCCCTAGGATCCATTACAACTGACAAAGAGAGATATAGCAGAGAAAAACAGAATACTTGTGGCAAGTATGCTTAAGTAATGGAGACCATATTATGAAGAGTCAGAATGAAGCAAATAGCTACTGAGCTCCATGAGTTTTCTTAAATGAAAGACCTGGGCCTGCAGATACACCTCACCCTATCGCCAGCTATGTAGCTTATAGGGCTGGGG
>NW_011183727.1:0-352 GCF_000146605.3 Meleagris gallopavo
CCTTTTTTTCTTTCTCTCTCCCCCTCTTTTTTTTCTTTTTCTTTTTCTTTCTTTTTTCTTTTTTTCTTTTTTCCTCGCCCCAGTTGCGGCGCGGGGCGGGCAGGAAGGCTCCGACACTTCGCTGTGTGTACAGCACATAGAGAATGCTTTATCACAGAGCCGAGGACACATCGCACCGACGTACAGTTCTCCGGAAAACAAAACAAAACAAACAAAAAAAACAAACAAAAAAAACCCAAAACGCTTTCCCCCACGGAGGAACAACGACAAAAAAAACCCAAACAACAAACGAAAAAATGAAAAAAAAAAACAAACCCACAAAACCACCATGAGGTCTTCACCCCCCAAAAAA
>NW_011183728.1:0-542 GCF_000146605.3 Meleagris gallopavo
GCCGTGCGGGGCCGCAGCCCGCGCCTGCTGCGCGGTTGTCCGCTACGGCGGTGCGGGCCGGTGCTGAAGGGCGAGAAGGGCCCCGTAGTAAAAAACGCGAGGAAAGGGCTTCGCAGGGACTAAGGCTGGGGGGAGAGGGAGGAGTTAGAGACAGCTTGTAGGAGCAAGAATGACAGAAAAATAAGGGATGGCAGACTCCGGGTGTGGGATAAGGAGGGGCTGAAGGCCGCAAACAGAAGGGTTTGAGAACAGCCCGAGGACGCCTGGCAGCGAGGCGATTCAATGTCCGCAGGGCGAGCTGAAACGGGGCTGGGGGGGCTGCCCTTCCGCAGGGTCAGAAGTGAACAGGGAGAAAGACTGCGAGCCTCCGCGGGAAGATGAGGATTCTGCATCCCACGGCCACCAGGAGGAGACCCTCACCGCTCACTGCGCACGCGCGAGGGGGGCCGCGTGCTGCTGGGTTCTCGGAACGTAAGGAACGTGGATCCCAATTCCTGGAAACTACTGATCACGTATCAGTTCGGCCTCTCGCTGCAGCACTT
>NW_011183729.1:0-581 GCF_000146605.3 Meleagris gallopavo
GGTTGCTTTATTTTCCCTTTTGTTTCTATTCTTGGAACTGCTTTTTCCTTTCCTGAGCGTATTCCCCTCTGTTTGTGAGGATTTCAAGTGATTTTGCTTTGCTCTCCTTGGCTTTTTATTACTTACTCGTTCTTTCCTTTTGCTGGTTTTTCCTGGCTTTGGTTTGCTCTTTGGTTCTTGTTGGTATCGGGGCCTTGCATTGCTGTTAAATTTTGGTTCTTTCTTTCCATTGTTAAGCACTGGTGAGCTTTGTTCTCTCTTTACTTTGCTAGGATTCTTTGCTTTGCCATGCTAGTGTATTGAATTCATTGGCTTTCCTCTTGTATTTCTCATCCTCGCTTGGCTTTGCTTCGTTTTCATTCCTTGTTTTGTTTAGTCTTTTTTTTTTATTTTTATTTTTTTCTGTAGTGAGTTTTTTTGTTGCTTTGCATTGTCTTTGTTTCCTATTTGTGTATTCTTTGTCTTTCCTGCTCCTTTCTTTGTGTGATCTTGTTCCTTGCTGCAAGCATTCCTTTCCTGTTCAGAGTATGTTTGTTGGCTTTGCTTTCAGTTGCTCCTTTGCTTTCCATTCTTTGCCTTGT
>NW_011183730.1:0-395 GCF_000146605.3 Meleagris gallopavo
CCGCTGACTGCAGAGGAGCTCAGGGCCGCACACGGAGTCGTCGCAGCCCGGCACCGGAAGCCGCGGGGCCGAATCGGGATGCTGACACCGTGCGCTGCGGCACCGCTGTAACGCGGCACTCTCTCTTTCAGCAGATGGATCGCGGCTCAGCCTGTGGGCGACGGGACGGTTCTCACGGCGCCGAGGAGAAGAGCTGCAGATGGAGCCCGGCAACCGTCCGTCTGCTGCCAGGAAGCACGGAATGGGTAAAACACACCGTCAGCTGCACCCCACGTTTGTTCTGCTTTCGGTCACTTAAAACTTGCTCGCTGTTGCCAGTGAGAGTTCTCACGCAAGTGCTTCAGAGTACGTTTTCCTCGCCCCTCCACCGCAAACCTTCTCCCTTTCAGTCTCAC
>NW_011183731.1:0-472 GCF_000146605.3 Meleagris gallopavo
TCTCCCACAAATACCACTTGTCTCCCAAGGATAGGACATTTTCCCTAAATGCTATGGCAGTTCTGCTAAGAAATACTCCTTTCCTTCCCTAAATGGGACATATGCACCCACAAAGACCACGACTCCGAGAAATTCCTCCCAGTTCCTCCCAGTTACACTCCATTACATTCCTCATCATGACACTTACTCCCAGACTTCTGGCATTTTACTGCGGAAAGACCATTTCGATCCAGAATATATGCCATTGGCCCTCACAAACACCGATTGCCTCACAAAGATGTGGCACATCCCACCAGAAAGACCATTTCTAGCCCCCAAAAGATGGCATTTACTCCCAGAAACACCAGCTTTCTCACACATTCCTCACCTTTTCCCCCCCACATAAGACCTTTTCACCCAGAATGACAGTTCTCTTAGGAATACCTCCCAATTCCCCCTAATCTGCTACACTACACTCCGCACTATGACACTT
>NW_011183732.1:0-470 GCF_000146605.3 Meleagris gallopavo
GAGTCACTTCCAGGATGATCTGCTCCATGATCCGTGACCAGCACAGAGGTGAGACTGCCATGCTGGTAGTTCCCCGCGTCACACTTTCTATCCTTCCTAAGAGGTGTGCTGTCACCTTTTTTCTCCTCACCAGGGACTTGACCTGACTGCCTCGACTTGTAAAATACCGTGGAGAGTGGCTCGGTGACTGCAGCGGTGAATTCCCTCGGAACTCTGGGACTCATCTCGTCAGGACCCAAGGACTCCTGGATGTTTGGGCCTCAGGTGGTCCAGAACCTGATCTCCCATGGCAGTGTGGGATGGGAAGGGTGTGTGGGACTGAGGAAGCAATGGCAGTCCCCACTCACCAAAGCAAAGATGAGGGCTGTGCATAATGAGCAGTTATCAGACAAGATGGAAGCAAAAAATGGTAGTTGGGTACCTGAGCCTTCTCTGGTGGTTAAGCAACATGGTGCACAGAGTGCAGCCAT
>NW_011183733.1:0-470 GCF_000146605.3 Meleagris gallopavo
AGGTGTGCTGTCACCTTTTTTCTCCTCAGCAGGGACTTGACCTGACTGCCTCGACTTGTGAAATACCATGGAGAGTGGCTCGGTGACTGCAGCGGTGAATTCCCTCGGAACTCTGGGACTCATCTCGTACAGGACCCAAGGACTCCTGGATGTTTGGGTCCTCAGGTGGTCCAGAACCTGATCTCCCATGGCAGTGTGGGATGGGAAGGGGTCTGTGGGACTGAGGAAGCAATGGCAGTCCCCACCTCACCAAAGCAAAGATGAGGGCTGTGCATCATGAGCAGTTCTCAGACAAGATGGAAGCAAAAATGGTGTTGGGTACCTGAGCCTTCTCTGGTGGTAAGCAACATCGTGCACAGAGTGCAGCCATGTGCTCCGAGCAAGGAGCACAGGTTTGTGGCAAGAGCCCGATGCAGGGCAGTGCCTTCGATGACTGTATTGTGTCCAACAGGTGGCAGGCAGAGCTGCGG
>NW_011183734.1:0-361 GCF_000146605.3 Meleagris gallopavo
ATTCCTTTCCTGTTCAGAGTATGTTTGTTGGCTTTGCTTTCAGTTGCTCCTTTGCTTTCCATTCTTTGCCTTGCCTTGCTTTGCCTCCCTTGTCTCCTTGCCCATGCCATTCCTCTTAGCTTGCCTTCACTTACCTGATGCTGTCTCTGTGCCTTGACTGTTGTGTTTTTTCCTTTCCAGGCTTCTGGAAGTGCAGGCAGCTCTCTAGGCTTTCGTGCAGTGCTTGCTGCATTTGCAGCTCCTTCTCGGTTTCCCAGGTGGGTTCCCGCCTCGTGGGCATCCTTGCCTCTTGCCTTGTGCTGGCCTGGAGCTTTGCTCTGCTGGCTGGTGATCCATGCCCGTAGCTACCCTTCCCTCCTCC
>NW_011183735.1:0-449 GCF_000146605.3 Meleagris gallopavo
GATCAGCATGGGGGAGTCGGATCACATCGCAAACCTACCTGCATACAAGCAGCGCACCAACATGGGGTGCATGATGTTCATTACCTGCTGGACACATCTCACACCACTGACTGGAGGAGCCCAGGCAATCCTTCAACTCCATCAGGCTGCAAAATGAAATCAGAAGAGACGCAGAACATAATTTAAAACACAACAAGGATGCACACAATGCCCTTAAAAAAACACCCACCGCATGGATGCAATTAGCACATTAATGACAGCCATCCAGCTTGAGATCCTCCAGAAAAGCAGAGCTCACAGCTCTGAAAATCAAGCAGGAATCACTCACCCCATTCTAAGGGCTCACCCCACACCCCAAAGGAAGCAGTATCCAGATTCACATGCTGCTCTTACACCTAGCAGCCCTTCAGCGCACTTGCCATCCCCAAAAACAGAAGATCACAGCCCTG
>NW_011183736.1:0-475 GCF_000146605.3 Meleagris gallopavo
GAGCGTCCAGCTCCTTCGAAGCGTCCGTCCGCTCACACGTACAACCAGCCTGGCTGAGTAAACTACGCAGAGCTGAAATAGAACAGAAATCAGAAGAAAATAATTGCATCTTAGTAATTGCATCTGGGACTAAGAGTGGATCCAGCTGTGCTGAGGAACCTTACCTCTGTGGTTGGAAGAGTTCAGACAGCCATGGGGTTCGCTCTGATCCTCACGACACAGCAGGAGAGCTGTGTGCTGTAGGTGTGTGTAACCTGTCCTCTAGGTGGAAACAACCAAGTGCATCCAGCCATGTCCAGTCTTGTTAAGTCACTGTTACATCTACTACAGCATATCTATGCTCATCAAAAAATGCATTCCTGCCTCCCCCTTAGGAGTGTATATTGTAGCTGTATCTATCTGTTGGAGGTTGGTGGAGTCTGCATGATAGCAACTAGGGACACTAACTGTGATAAGATTCATGGAGTGAACGCCA
>NW_011183737.1:0-514 GCF_000146605.3 Meleagris gallopavo
TTTGGGACAGAATCCCCAAATTTCCTCAAAAATCCCCAAATCAGAGGAAATCGCCCCCAATTTCTGAGCTCAAAACCCCCAAATTGGGTTGAAATTACAGCAGTTTGGGGTGAAAAATCTCAACTTTCAGAGGAAAATCCCCCAATTTGGATGAAATTCCTCCAATTTTGGGGCAAAAGTCCCAAATTCGGTCAAAACCCCCGAATTTAACGGGGAATTCCCACCTATGGGGGAAAACGCCCCGAAATTTGGTGGAAATCCCCAGGTTTCGATGAAAACGGGCGGGATTTGAGCCCCCCTCCCCGATTCCCACCGAGGATCCCGGACCCCGTCGGACCTCCGCCCATTTTGGGTGGAAATCCCCCAAATTCGGGGAATCCCCCCAATTTCCGCCGGGGGATTCCCCCTGCCGAGCCACGAGGCCACGCCCCCTCCCTCAAGCCACGCCCCTTTCCTCTCCAAACCCACGCCCCACAAAACCCGGAAGCCCACGCCTCTTAGCCAAGCCACGCCC
>NW_011183738.1:0-501 GCF_000146605.3 Meleagris gallopavo
ACGCGCTGTCGCCATCGAACAGCACCGCTCTGGCGGGCGCTGCGTTGAGACTCGCGGTGTCTCTGGCTTCCCCAGAACGGCTTTCTCCAGGCTGATTCCCAGGTGCTGGTGAGCAAAGTGAAAGTGTTGTTTCCGCACTGAACATCGATAAGGGCAGTTGACCTAAGGAATTAAGCTGTAACACATCCTTAGAAACAGCTGATGTGGAAAGTAAGAACACCATATACCTATTAGTAACATATTTTAGAAACATAGTTACTGGATTACCTAACAAATACTTTCTCACAAAGCTACAGTAGATGTTAAATGTTCTAAACAATGTGGGTACAGTGCTCTGAACTGGGAAACACGCTGTAAGCTTGTTCATTTAGAGCAGCATGAGCGAAATACATGTAACAAACCGTCAGGGAGTCAGGGCCTTGACACAAAGCAGAGCTGTCCCACTCTGTGGGAATGTGAGGATGCCGTGTGCAGGCTCCAAGATGCTCCCCTCCATCCTCC
>NW_011183739.1:0-520 GCF_000146605.3 Meleagris gallopavo
GATCCATCTGTGAATAGGGCATATGTCTTCTCATTTTCTGGTAGTTCATTATATGGTGGGGCCTCTTTAGCACGTGATATCTCTTCTGCTGGCGGTGTTCCAAACTTTTTGCCTTCAGGCCAGTCCATGATCACCTCTAGGATTCCTGGACGGTTGAGATTCCCCATCCGCGCTCGCTGCGTAATCAGCGCAATCCACTTACTCCAAGTGGCATCAGTAGCATGATGGGTGGAGGGACCCTTTCCCTTGAACATCCAGTTCAGCACTGGCAGTCGAGGTGCCAGAAGGAGCTGTGTTTCTGTACCGATTACTTCGGAAGCAGCCCGAACCCCCTCATACGCGGCTAAGATCTCCTTCTCAGTTGGAGTGTAGCACTCTTCAGACCCTCTGTACCGCCCGACTCCAGAATCCCAGGGGTCGCCTCGGTCTCTCCTGAGGCTCTTTGCCACAAACTCCAAGTGGGACCTTTCTCTCCAGCAGCAGTGTAGAGGATGTTCTTCGCATCCTGTTCCATCCGTAC
>NW_011183740.1:0-503 GCF_000146605.3 Meleagris gallopavo
GGCTAATGCTTACCGGGCCTTATTCAATACTATCCTGGAGAGGGAGAGAGTTTGTGAAATTGAAAAGGAGAGTCTCAGGGAAACAGTGCAAAATGAGCGAGAGAGTCTCCTGGTCGAGAGAAACAGCCTCCAATCTGAGAGAGATGCCCTCCGAATTGAGAGAGACTCCCTGCAATCCAAACTCAACAGTCTTCAATCTCAACAAGACACCCTCCAATCTGAGCTAGATACTCTCATAATCGAACGAGACAGGCTCCGAGCTGAACTGGAGGATGAGAGCATTGGAACTGACCAACCTGATCAACTACAGGAAGCACCCCAATTGATGTCACTTGCCCCTGTAAGAGGACGGAAAATGAAACGAATCTCGACTCAGTTAGAAGAGAAGAAAGAAGAGGAGAGAGGTCCAGAGGAGTAGGCTCCAAGATCCACAAGAAGCACCCCTAAGTCCAGGGGAGGGCCCTCAGTAAGACCACGGTCACCGGCGCCAACTGAGGGCAACA
>NW_011183741.1:0-470 GCF_000146605.3 Meleagris gallopavo
CTCCATGAATCTTATCACAGTTAGTGTCCCTAGTTGCTATCATGCAGACTCCACCAACCTCCAACAGATAGATACAGCTACAATATACACTCCTAAGGGGGAGGCAGGAATGCATTTTTGATGAGCATAGATATGCTGTAGTAGATGTAACAGTGACTTAACAAGACTGGACATGGCTGGATGCACTTGGTTGTTTTCCACCTAGAGGACAGGTTACACACACCTACAGCACACAGCTCTCCTGCTGTGTCGTGAGGATCAGAGCGAACCCCATGGCTGTCTGAACTCTTCCAACCACAGAGGTAAGGTTCCTCAGCACAGCTGGATCCACTCTTAGTCCCAGATGCAATTACTAAGATGCAATTATTTTCTTCTGATTTCTGTTCTATTTCAGCTCAGCGTAGTTTACTCAGTCCAGGCTGGTTGTACGTGTGAGCGGACGGACGCTTCGAAGGAGCTGGACGCTCTGC
>NW_011183742.1:0-449 GCF_000146605.3 Meleagris gallopavo
GGAGGATCCTGAGAAATGAGTGACCCAGGGCAGGTGCTGGAGAGGAGCCGCAGGCTGTTATCGTGGCGGCTGAGCGCCGCTTCTGGCAGCACGATGGATGCGCCTCTGATAAGGCCGCCGCGATCACAGAGCGAGCAGTGACAGCAGGCACACGAGGCTTGCAGCACTGCCTTCCTCCCGTCTCTCTCCACTTCCAGATTCTCGGTCCAGCCCACAGAGCGAAATGAAGCAGAGGAGGGAGAAAACGTGCTACTGGTTCTTGCTCGGTTCCTATTGCAGAGCAAACGATTGCCTGCTAGTCAGAGCAGGACGGCGCCTGCTGTCCGCTAAAGTTCACGCAGAAGCGCTGGCGCTTTGGCACAACCAACTGCCACCCTTGTCCCCTCCCCGAGACGGGACGTAGGGCACCCGACAGCCTCCGGGTGGCCTGGGCCAGGGCCTCGCCGCCT
>NW_011183743.1:0-495 GCF_000146605.3 Meleagris gallopavo
TCTGGGTGCAGAGTGGTGGTGAATGGAGTTAAATCCGGTCGGCGACCTGTCACGAATTGTGTTCCTGTGAGAGTTAGATTGTGTTTTTGCCATTGTCATGGTTTTATGATTTTTGTTATCAGTGTTCCACACCATAACAGCACGTAAAGCACTGGGAGCTAGAGACAATGCTCCGGTACCACGGACTGCTGCATTTCCGGGCATCTGGTTCTCAGAAGAGAAGAACTACGTACCCTAGAGGACTTTGTGTTTCCGTTTTCCATTCAGAGGGAAAGATAAAACTGCTTGCAAGTCACAAGATTGCTCTTTTTTTGCTGCTCGTCTCAACAGTGCGTGCTCCCCTAGCTGTCTTGCCTTCAGCTTTAGAGTAAGGCCTTTGGTTTTGGACACTCTCTCTCTCATTTTATTTGATTTATTAGCTTCAACTCCAATTATATGGTATTATATTGTGTTATCTTGCATTCCGATATTGTATTTAGTAAACTAGTGTTCTCC
>NW_011183744.1:0-473 GCF_000146605.3 Meleagris gallopavo
GAGGCCAAAATCTTGGCATCCGTGCCCGGGAGGAGGAAAGGGTAGCTATTGGGCATGCTGCTGCCTCCACCACACATGCACCTGCAGGGTCGCCAGCCCAGAAGGAGTCTGTGGCTGCCAGTCGGAACAAAACACCTCTCTGGAGGAAGGCAAAGCACTGGCAGTCATGCCAAGGAGGAGGGAAGGGTAGCTACCGGGCATGGATCCACCCAGCCAGCAGAGCAAAAGCCGACCGTTCAGCACAAGGCAAGAGGCAAGGATGCCCACGAGGCGGGGACCCACCTGGGAAACCAAGAAGGAGCTGCAAATGCAGCAAGCACTGCACAAAAGCCTAGAGAGCTGTCTGCACTTCTAGAAGTCTGTAACGGAAAAAATCAACAGTCAAGGCAGAGAGACAGCATCAGGTAAGTGAAGGCAAGCTAAGAGGAATGGCATGGGTAAGAGACAAGGGAGGCAAAGCAAGGCAAGGCAAG
>NW_011183745.1:0-541 GCF_000146605.3 Meleagris gallopavo
TTGAGGGGAGAATAAAAGGGGCTTAGGGTGGGGAGAAGGGGGGTCCACCCCGGAGCCCACCGCCCGGCGTTCACCTTGGCCCCGATCTGGTTGCCGCATTGGCCCGCTTGGATGTGCACGATCTCCCTCATGGCGGCGGCTCAGCTCGGGTCGGGCTGGGCGAAGTGTTGGAAGCGCGGCCCCCCTCCCCGGGTGCTGCGGTGGTGGCGGTGGCGGAGCGCGGCCCCTTTAATGCGGAACGCGGCGCGGCGACAATGGCGGCTGCTCGGGCGCCCTCGCGACTCATATAGACACGGCGGCGCTCCCATTGGTCGGCACCGCCCGTCTGCCGCGCTCCCATTGGTCGGCACCGCCCTCCTTTCGCGCTCCCGTTGGTCGGTGCCTTCACTGTGGCCGCTCTACCTATCCCGTCACACTCTATGGCTCGCTGCGGACGCTCTGTCACTCTCGGAGGACGGCTCCCGCCCCCCCTCCTCCGATTCCTTTCGCGTCGGCAGCCATAGGAGCGAGGAGTGGGCGGGGATTCAGCGAGTCTGCGGCC
>NW_011183746.1:0-321 GCF_000146605.3 Meleagris gallopavo
ACTCCAGAACAGCAGCAACATTAACCCCACAACGCCCTTATTGCTGAGCTAATTAATTCCTAGGTATTTACAAACAGATTTGGACTCGACGCACTTTCTCCTTGCCCACAGAAAAAAAATAGTCCAAGTTACAGAATGCTGGGACAGAAATTACAGACCGTGTTGCAATGTAACAAGTTCCAATTTCCATGCACAACTCTATCTCATACTATTGCCTTGGAAATTCAAAGCTCAGGTCAGGAACAAGCCTGCATCTTTGTACGTCACAAGGATTAGTTACATCCTTACACCAAACAACACGGGATTACGGAGAAGAGCCAT
>NW_011183747.1:0-478 GCF_000146605.3 Meleagris gallopavo
ATGCCAACTATCACTGTCTTTATATCATGGACTCTTCGTCCAGCCTTTGATGTATCCTGGGGCACTGCATTAAATCTGAGATGTCAGCAGACCTGCTGGATGCTTTGTTTGCTATGGGTGAGTGCTGTGCTTTTGCACATGCATTTTCATCATGGCAAACAGAGTGGGGTTTTTTGGGGGTCTTTCTGAAAGTTCTTTTGTTTGGTTTGGTTGGCGGTGGTTGCGGTAGCTCATGGCAATACCATTCCCGTAGTGCAACAAAGGAGATACCTGAGAAAACAGGAGAGTCTTGAGTGCAAAAGAGGGACTGATGGCAGTGCTCTATGGAAGGAATAGAGAGGCCGACAGCGGCCGTTGGTGGCTGTGCAGCGCTATGAGTCTGTGTCTAAATGGTGGTACTTAAAGCTGTGTGAAGTCCCTGGAGAGGCCGAACAGTGTGAAGGTGCTTCAACTCACAGCTGTGCAACCCAGGAGTGAA
>NW_011183748.1:0-525 GCF_000146605.3 Meleagris gallopavo
TGTTCAAGGTAAATTAATTAAATTGGCTAAGTAGGGCTCAGGTGTTCTTAGACAGGTCACGATGATCTCTTGGTTGCTGCTGGCAGGCCAGGTTTTATTTAAATGAGAGTTTCAAAAGAAGATCCTCCTTGCTATGCACAGAACAGAAAGAAAGAAAGAAGGTAAAAAAAGTTAATCAACAAACCATAATATAGATGAGCACATACAGATGAGCACAAGCTGATCTTGAGAAGCAATCATTTTTCTGGGCAGTTTCATTCAACACTGGAAGGCTATGCTCTCGAGTCCTGTCCCTCGTAGAGGCACACTTAGCACTAAAATCATCTCCGTGTGTCCTATCAAATAAAAACAAATAAAAAATCCTGAGCAAGTACATCTTGATAGGTAATTTTTGTGTATTAACACTTTTATTTTAACCACAGCACGGATCTTTAAGATTATGCCTTGTAAATAATTAGTAGAACTCCAATTAGCAACAGCACACCAAACCTTTTCCCCCAACTTTGCTGAGCAATAGACAGAGAG
>NW_011183749.1:0-674 GCF_000146605.3 Meleagris gallopavo
TTTTTTTTTTTTTTTCTTTGGTTGCATTTACATGTAAGCATACTAACTAATACTAAATAATACTAAATTCTTTATCTTTTTATAGAACCATCAAAACTGCTAAAAGGCAATGTGACAGTAAATCTTATTCCCCACTTTTTCAATTCCATATATGGGGGGAGGGGGAAGGGAGTTGTCTTTTTTTTTTTTTTTGCTTTTGTTGTTGCCGTGACACTCTTACATCTCTAATTTTTAATATAAAATAGATGATATTTCCCACTTAAATAGTAGAAATGTTCAGATAAGATAATAAAAACTTGAAAACTAAGTCAGTGTAATTACTTTGGATGATACTTTACAGTCTACTTCTGTCTCCTTTCAGTGTCCACTAGTGATAAGTTGTGCTGTCATCTCATGTGTGCAAACTCTTGAATACAAACATTTTTTTTTCACTCAAGCACTGTATACATATGTTATTACACATACAAAAAGCATTTTGTATGTTTACATGTAGATACACAGCTTTGTACATGAAGATAAGGAATCTCAGCTGAAATGGTGCTTTGGTGAATAGCAAATGACTTGTTTGCCTTGTATCGCAAGAAGTCAGCAGCTGAAGCAAAAGCTCATCAAGCATTAGAAATAAATAAAAAGAGAAAATAAAAATTAGAAGCAATAATCTGCTGTACTGATAC
>NW_011183750.1:0-351 GCF_000146605.3 Meleagris gallopavo
GCATGGGAGTCTCGGCTGGGTGTCAGCCCTATGGCCAGACAAGTTGCTGGGGAGAGCTGATGGACCTCTGAAGGTCTGCTTTTCTGGGGAAGCCCTCACACACCAGACCTTTGCGGTTCCCTGCTCCCCACCCACAGTCCCTTCTGTGCAGTATGAATGCCGATCGCTAACCTGTGCCTAATGTCTTTACACTCCTCTCCAGAGCCGGTAGGCAACCCCTGGCAGCCGAAACAGATACCAGTCTCCCCACAAATCTATGAGCAAGCAGATGATCAGGCTTTGCTAAGGGGGGTGGCACAGGTACGTCAGACACGCTGAAGGCCTCTTGCTCGGTACGCGGGGGACTGCTGC
>NW_011183751.1:0-444 GCF_000146605.3 Meleagris gallopavo
CAGACAATACGGCAGGGAACGCCAAAACTGAATGCCGACATGAATGTGGCAACACAAAGCCAAGGGGTCATTAGGCCAAGAGAATGGGGGCAAGGACACAAAAATAGGGAGGACGAAGAGAATGTAATAGTGAAAACAGTGCAAGACCAGAGACAAGCAAGACACAGAACAAAGAGGATACGCAGCCTTCTGGGCACCATGAAGCGCAATTCAGAGCTCTGGGGGAACCCTATTGTGCCGGGCTCTGGAATGGGTAAACGCTGGCGGCTGTGCATCGCCCTTACCTGCTGGGCAGACAATGACCAGTCAGCAAAGTGAGGTTCCGGGGCATGCCGGGAAATGCAGATTCCACTCCCTTGCTGTTTCCACAGAGACCAACACATCTCTCCGTGCAGTTGTTACGGCACTTGGGAGCACCGGCCAGCTCTGCTGCCACCTGTTGGA
>NW_011183752.1:0-392 GCF_000146605.3 Meleagris gallopavo
TCATTCAGGCCACGGTAGTCCACCGTCAGCCTCCATTCTCCACTGGCTTTACGAACTGGCCATATGGGGCTGTTAAAAGGTGAGTGAGTCTTGCTAATCACTCCCTGATTCTCTAGTTGGTGAATCAGCTTCTGAATGGGGAGCAAGGAATCCCTGTTGGTGCGGTACTGCCGTCTGTGCACCGTTTTTGTAGCAATCGGTACTTGTTGCTCTTTCACTCGTAGCAACCCCACGGCAGATGGATCTTCTGACAGGCCAGGCAAAATAGACAACTGCTTAACACCTTCTGTGTCTACAGCAGCTATTCCAAAGGCCCATCGATACCCTTTGGGATCCTTAAATATCCCCTTCTGAGGTAATCAATACCAAGTATGCATGGAGCCCCTGGGCCA
>NW_011183753.1:0-465 GCF_000146605.3 Meleagris gallopavo
AATCGTTCCTGGGTGTAGTGGGTTTTTGGAGAATGCATGTTCCAAACTACAGCCTCATTGTAAGCCCCCTTTATCAGGTGACACGGAAGAAGAATGATTTTATGTGGGGTCCTGAGCAGCAGCAGGCTTTTGAGCAGATTAAACAAGAGATAGCCCGTGCCGTGGCCCTGGGGCCAGTACGGATGGAACAGGATGCGAAGAACATCCTCTACACTGCTGCTTGAGAGAAAGGTCCCACTTGGAGTTTGTGGCAAAGAGCCTCAGGAGAGACCCGAGGCCGACCCCTGGGATTCTGGAGTCGGGCGTACAGAGGGTCTGAAGAGTGCTACACTCCAACTGAGAAGGAGATCTTAGCCGCGTATGAGGGGGTTCGGCTGCTTCCGAAGTAATCGGTACAGAAACACAGCTCCTTCTGGCACCTCGACTGCCAGTGCTGAACTGGATGTTCAAGGGAAGGGTCCCTCC
>NW_011183754.1:0-389 GCF_000146605.3 Meleagris gallopavo
CAGCAGCCCCATGGCAGGCAGCACCAGCCCTGCTATGGCACGGCCACGTTGCCAGGGGCAGCCACCAGCTCCAGGAAGCAGCCTGCAGCTGGCACAGCCATGTCACAAGAGCACAAGAGTGGGGGGGGCTGCGTTCCAGAGCCAGCTGGGTGTCACAGCAGCCCGGAATGCTGAGCAGAAGGGCAGTGCCAGCCACACATCGCCGCCGAGTAGCCGAGTGAGCCAGGGCTGTGGCGGGCAGGAGCAGCCCATGGCGATGGATGGGGCTGCTCCTCCTCGGCCTCACAGCCACACGCGGGGACAGGGACACAGCAGGACGGCGAGACGCTCCTGTGCTCACCCACAGCACACAGAAGTCGCTCCCAAACTGGAGCCCGCCTCGCTCCCCA
>NW_011183755.1:0-483 GCF_000146605.3 Meleagris gallopavo
ATCATCTCGTTTCAAAGCCCTGCTATGTGCAGGGTCGCCAACCAGCAGACCAGGCTGCCCAGAGCCACATCCAGCCTGGCCTTGAATGCCTCCAGGGACGGGGCACCCACAACCCCCTTCGGCAACCTGTTCCAGTGCCTCACCACCCTCTGAGCGAAAAACTTCCTCCTCATACCTAACCTAAACCTCCCCTGTCTCAGTTTAAAAGCATTCCTCCTTGTCCTGTCACTGCCAACCCATGTCATTCCCCCTCCTGTTTACACGCACCCTTCAAGTACTGGAAGGCCACAATGAGGTCTCCCTGGAGCCTTCTCTTCTCCAAGCTAAACAAGCCCAGTTCCCCTTTCTTCATAGCAGAGGTGCTCCAGCCCTCTGATCATCGTAGTGGCCCTCCTCTGGACCCCTTTCAAGAGCTCTGCATCTTTCCTGTGCTGGGGGCCCCATGACCTTTACACTCCCAGGGTGGGCAAGATGAAATATTGA
>NW_011183756.1:0-310 GCF_000146605.3 Meleagris gallopavo
CATACTTTGAAAGAGGGAAACAGAAAAGATCACAGCAACGTATCCTGAGCCTACTCAATGCTCAGTAATGTGTCCGATTCATCAAGCTGCACCCCAAGAGTCATCTCGATGGTGAAGGTGCAGTTGGAGGGGGTGGTCAGCCGGATCTTGCATGAGCGGTGGGAGGGCAGCAGCTCCAGGCGGCAGTCACGCGACTGAGGCAGATGCCTCCAGGCTGCTTTCACCTGGTCCGGGAGCCAGAGCGCGCTTTTCTCCACGTGCAGATAGGAGCCCGTGCAGAAGGTGTCAAGCAAGCTGGGCCCCTGTTTTC
>NW_011183757.1:0-415 GCF_000146605.3 Meleagris gallopavo
TGGTGGTAACCGTGTTGAAAAACAGAGTTTTGTAGCTGAGAATTCACTCTATGTATCTGTTGTCATTTCTATGGAAATAAATAGGAGGCATTCCTTTCAGAGCAATCTACGTACATCATCAATGAGCCATCATCCTAGTAATGCAGTAATACTAATAATAGGAACAGAAAAAAACAGATTCTCAGAATACCTTTTGTGGGGATGGAACAACAAAACCAACGCTGCAGTCAGCTGCAGTTATTCCCCCGGAATGAACTGATAGCAGCAGAAAGGTCATGGCCACTTCCGACACTCAAACTGTACCAGCATTTCAGAGCACGCAGCCTTGGCATAAACCCTAAGGATAAACCAAAATGGCATCTCTGTTCCAGCAATTTTTTCCTTCAATATACGTGAATAGACTGGAGGTACTAAT
>NW_011183758.1:0-419 GCF_000146605.3 Meleagris gallopavo
AGCGCAATCCACTTACTCTTTCGGGACTTCTTGTTGCCCTCATTGGCGCCGGTGACCGTGGTCTTACTGAGGGCCCCCTCCCCTGGACTTAGGGGTGCTTCTTGTGGATCTTGGGAGCCACTCCTCTGGACCTCTCTCCTCTTCTTTCTTCTCTTCTAACTGAGTCGAGATTCGTTTCATTTTCCGCCCTCTTACAGGGGCAAGTGACATCAATTGTGGTGCTTCCTGTAGTTGATCAGGTTGGTCAGTTCCAATGCTCTCATCCTCCAGTTCAGCTCGGAGCCTGTCTCGTTCGATTATGAGAGTATCTAGCTCAGATTGGAGGGTGTCTTGTTGAGATTGAAGACTGTTGAGTTTGGATTGCAGGGAGTCTCTCTCAATTCGGAGGGCATCTCTCTCAGATTGGAGGCTGTTTCTCT
>NW_011183759.1:0-603 GCF_000146605.3 Meleagris gallopavo
ACTCGTAGGATAGCCCGGATATGATCCAGTTCTCGGCGGGCATGCGAGATTTAATTTTCCAAGAGGCCCCTTCCCACCTATATGGGACCTTGGTTTCGATATTAAACCCTCTGGTGACCTCGGAAACCGTAGTTCAGCAGGCTGCTCGGATAGTTGCTGATCTGAGGGAGACAGAACGCCTACGGACCAGGCGCAACATTTGCATGTTAGAAGAAGCTGAGGTCCTGCCGGTGACTAAAACCAAGACGCCGGCTATTCGAGCTCCTCGATCGGGACCCATAAGGGTTTCCCGAAAACAAATGTTTAATGACCTAATTCGAGCTGCGGTCCAATTTGCTAAGATTGACCGCCAGCCCAACCATGTCCTTCTCCAGCTTTGGAGACAGCTAAAGGACAATCAAACATTTCAAAACTACCCTAAGAAACCAAGGGTAAGAATTATAGAGAGGATACAACAAGAGCATGGAACCTAGAAGTCTTCATTGTTCCAAAAAGGAAAAAAAAGCCGCCTCAAGTGTCTCGGGCCACGCCGCCTGAGCCATCGGAAGCAAAAGAATTGGCTCTAGCACAGTTCATGGCGTGACGGGGGATGTTAGTCCCCCT
>NW_011183760.1:0-346 GCF_000146605.3 Meleagris gallopavo
CCTGGGTGTGCTCAGCCCAGAGCAGGGCAGGTTGAGGGCAGCACTCATGGCGGCTGCAGCTCCTCACAGGGAGCGGAGGGCAGCGCTGAGCTGTGCTGCCTGGTGACAGCGACAGGGCCCGAGGGAACGGCATGGAGCTGTGCCAGGGGAGGGGCAGCTGGGGGTTAGGGAAAGGGACTGCACAAGAAAGAGGTGTGTATGGAAGGGCTTCCCAGAGCAGTGGGCACGGCCCCGAGCTGCTGCAGAGGAGGACTGTCTGCATTTGGGTGGTCCTCTGTGGAGCAAGGGGTTGGACTTGATGATCCTTGTGGGTCCTTCCAACTTGAGATATTCATACAATCATAGA
>NW_011183761.1:0-439 GCF_000146605.3 Meleagris gallopavo
GGTAGGTATTTGGACCTGGAAGCTGCTTCCTTCACTTGAGAGTGTGGGGGAGTATTGGTCCTTGGAATGGGGTAAGTGGTTTCTTTTTTTCTTTCAGGGCTGTGATCTTGTCTTTTTGGGGGATGGCAAGTGCACTGAAGGGCTGCTAGGTGTAAGAGCAGCATCTGAATCTGGAGACTGCTTCCTTTGGGGTGTGGGGTGAGCCCTTAGAATGGGGTGAGTGATTCCTGCTTGATTTCAGAGCTGTGAGCTCTGCTTTTCTGGAGGATCTGAAGCTGGATGGCTGTAATTCATGTGCTAATTGCATCCATGCGGTGTTTTTTAAGGGCATTGTGTGCATCCTTGTTTTGTTGTAAATTATGTTCTGCGTCTCTTCTGATTTCATTTTGCAGCCTGATGGAGTTGAAGGATTGCCTGGGCTCCTCCAGTCAGTGGTGTG
>NW_011183762.1:0-447 GCF_000146605.3 Meleagris gallopavo
GGTGTCGCCGGCCTACGCAGTTCTTCCTTAGTGAGAACTCCTGGAGGCGGCCGGTCCCGAGCTTAGCAGGTTTGGAAAGAGGCTGGGCCGCTGCCGCAGCGCTGCCCGCCCGCTGCTTCCCGGCACCGCGGCGTTCCGTGATTTGACGGTGGTGCCTTTCGATGTTCGCACGTTGATAGGGGATAGTGCATAGGGTGACTGGCTCTCTCCCTCTCTGTCTTGCAGTGACCTCTTTTATTTCCTTTTTTTTTTTTTCTTTTAGTAATTAACTTTTAAAGGGGGCAGTGCAGCTTTGTGCTGCTGTCCTTGCCGGGGATAAAAAGAGGCCCCCAGATAATTAAAAAGCAGACGTAGGCCAATATGTGGCTTTGGCTCTGTGTGCAGTAGGTCATACAGTCACTCCTGGTTGCCCTGTCCTTTGTGATATGAGGACAGTTCCAACCCAGC
>NW_011183763.1:0-526 GCF_000146605.3 Meleagris gallopavo
CCATCCCCCAAAAAGACAAGATCACAGCCCTGAAAGAAAAAAGAAACCACTTACCCCATTCCAAGGACCAATACTCCCCCACACTCTCAAGTGAAGGAAGCAGCTTCCAGCTCCAAATACCTACCAGCCCTTACGTACGCTCAGGGTTCCCTGCTAAAAAACAGAGAGAGCAGCTCCACAAAGGAGGAGGAAAAAAAGAAAAAAAAAACACTCACTCCATCACCAAAGAACAAGGCATACTCCAAAGGAAGCACTCCCCAGGTTCAGATGCTGCCCCTACTCTTCCCAGCCCTTACATGGGATCAGGGAGGGGTGGAGCCTGGCTCTGCCCCACTCCACAGCCAAACTGCCCCCAGCTGTGCTCGCAGGGCTGCACCCCGCCCCAGGTGTTGCCACAAAAACAGGAGGGCAAGGGAATGCCCAGGCAAAGGCAAGGGCCAAGAGAACATGGAAGGAAATGCCAAGGATGACGGCCAGACAATACGGCAGGGAACGCCAAAAACGTGAAATGCCGACATGAATGTGG
>NW_011183764.1:0-406 GCF_000146605.3 Meleagris gallopavo
ATTTTCAGGGAGAAACCTGAGATTTGTCGTAGAAACTCTCGTATTTCTGGGAGAAAGCGGGGATTTCTGGTAGAAAATATCATATTTCTGGGGAGAATACTGCAACTTCGGGGAGAAAACGTCATATTTTGGGGAGAAAAGCTGGTATTCTGGGAGAAAATATATTTCTGAGAGACAACTGCAATTTCGTGGAGAAAACGCCATGTTTCTGGTTGAAATATGGATTTGTGGGAGAAAAGTGCAGTTCCTGGCAGAAAATGGCGTACTTTTGGGGAGAAGCGTGGAATTTCTGGGAGAAAATGGCGTATTTTGCGAGATAACTGGTATTTCTGAGAGAAAATGTTATATTTTTGGGGAGAAAACTCCTATTTCTTGGAGAAAATGTCATATTTTGAGGATGAAAACT
>NW_011183765.1:0-561 GCF_000146605.3 Meleagris gallopavo
CATCCCACACTGCCATGGGAGATCAGGTTCTGGACCACCTGAGGACCCAAACATCCAGGAGTCTTTGGGTCCTGACGAGATGAGTCCCAGAGTTCCGAGGGAATTCACCGCTGCAGTCACCGAGCCACTCTCCATGGTATTTCACAAGTCGAGGCAGTCAGGTCAAGTCCCTGCTGAGGAGAAAAAAAGGTGACAGCACACCTCTTAGGAAGGATAGAAAGTGTGACGCGGGGAACTACCAGCATGTCAGTCTCACCTCTGGGCTGGTCACGGATCATGGAGCAGATCATCCTGGAAGTGACTCTCAAGCACACATTCCAGTGCGCCACCACCCTGTGCGTGAAAAGCTGCTTCCTAATAACCAACCTAAACCTCCCCTGTCTCACTTGAAAAACATTTCCTCTTGTCCTATCGCTATCCACCCTCCTAAACAGCCGTTGCCCCCCTCCTGCTTATGCGCTCCCTTCGAGTCTTGGAAGGCTGTCATGAGCTATCTCCAGAGCTTTCTCTTCTCCCACAGAAACAATCCCAGTTCCCTCAACATTTCTTTCTAAGAGAGGG
>NW_011183766.1:0-417 GCF_000146605.3 Meleagris gallopavo
ACCGCGCTCCGCTTGGACACTCAGCCGCTGACTGCAGCTCTGAGTGCCACCATCATCCAGCCACTTCCTCATCCAGCCCGTGCTCCATCCATCACTTGCTCTCCCCACACTCACTTGCTCTCAAACAACCGCCATGCCATCTTTCAGTATCTCCTGTTGCCATTCAGTTCCTCCATGCCGCTTTCACTGCGATTTGGCGCTTTTAAACACCTTCCAGGCTTCCTTCTGAAGTCTGGCAGCGTTTGCAAAGCTCGCTGTTAACGTGTCCCACTGCTGTGAGAATCTTCCTAGCTCAAGCTCAAGCTCTGTCTTCCTCATCCTGCCCCAGGCAGAAGAACGAGAAGGCGTTCAGTGTTTAGGAGAGGAGGTGCGTCTCCTTCCCTCGAGCGCCGCCTGCCTCATTTGTGGCTGGCTCCA
>NW_011183767.1:0-491 GCF_000146605.3 Meleagris gallopavo
TCACGTTTTGCCTTGTGGCATTACCTACGTGACCAATGGAGAAGATATGAAGGAGTGGCATAAACAACCTACTCCTGTACTTCAAGCACGGGTAAGAGAGTTACAAGACAAATCAACCACCAAGGTGAACTTCTCTAAAAAGGTGATTGCTCCAGTTGCTGCAGACAGTGAAGGTAACAAATAGAGGGGCCCTGCCCCCAGCCAGGGGGGGGAAAGGGATAATAGAGTTTATTGGACTGTGTGGATTAGATGGCCTGGCACATCAGAATCACGAAAATATAAGGCCCTGGTGGATACTGGTGCACAGTGCACTCTAATGCCCTCGAGTCACCAAGGGACAAAATCAATTTATATTCATGGGGTGACTGGAGGTTCCCAAGAGCTGACTATGTTGGAGGCCGAAATCAGCCTCACTGGTAAAGACTGGCAAAAACACCCTATAGTGACTGGCCCAGGGGCTCCATGCATACTTGGTATTGATTACCTCAGAA
>NW_011183768.1:0-480 GCF_000146605.3 Meleagris gallopavo
CTCGGGCCCTGTCGCTGTCACCAGGCAGCACAGCTCAGCGCTGCCCTCCGCTCCCTGTGAGGACCTGCAGCCTCGATGAGTGCTGCCCTCAACCTGCCCTGCTCTGGGCTGAACACATCAAGGAACCTCAGCTTCTCCTCAAACACTGTGCCCTCAGATCCTTCTCCACCTCTGTAGCCCTCCTTTGGACACTCAAATAGCAGTTTATGTAGTGGCACCCAAACCTGCACCCAGCGCTGGAGGTGAGGCCGCACAGCGCAGAGCAGAGCGGGACAGCCGCTTCCCTCGCCTGGCAGTGCTGGGCCTGACGCACCCCGGGGTATGGTTGACCCTTCTGACTGCCAGGGCGCACTGCCGGCTCAGATTCCATTTGCCATCAACCCAGATCCCTTTTTGCCAGGCTGCGCTCCAGCCCCTCACCACCAATGTCTGCACAGAGCAGGGGCACCCCATCCCAGGTGCAGAACCCAGCGCTCGCTC
>NW_011183769.1:0-379 GCF_000146605.3 Meleagris gallopavo
CACAGCAGCACTGAGAGCTCTGAGCCACTCTCTCCATGACCTTTCAATCCAAGGGAGGATGATTCCCATCTTTACCCGGACCTCTCACGCCCTCCTGAATTTTATATAATAATAAAAGCACACTAGTGCTCACTCAACACCTTGACTGCCTGTGGAGTCTTCATTCACACAGACTGGGATGAATGCAACAAACAACAATGCACCTCAGCTTGCAACGCTGAGGCTGTGGGGTGCATGAAGCAGAGCTCCAGGCTTGTTCCGTTTGTCTGCCTTTGGATGTCTGCAGCTACCATTTGGTCTGGGAGCAAATACTCTCTAGCATCCTGGATGCTGCTCATGATAATCCCAAGCTTCCTGGCTGTGGCTTTGTGATGCGTTT
>NW_011183770.1:0-533 GCF_000146605.3 Meleagris gallopavo
ACTTAAGGGCTGGTAGGTATTTGGACCTGGAAGCTGCTTCCTTCACTTGAGAGTGTGGGGGAGTATTGGTCCTTGGAATGGGGTAAGTGGTTTCTTTTTTTCTTTCAGGGCTGTGATCTTTTCTTTTTGGGGGATGGCAAGTGCGCTGAAGGGCTGCTAGGTGTAAGAGCAGCATGTGAATCTGGAGACTGCTTCCTTTGGGGTGTGGGGTGAGCCCTTAGAATGGGGTGAGTGATTCCTGCTTGATTTCAGAGCTGTGAGCTTTGCTTTTCTGGAGGATCTGAAGCTGGATGGCTGTCATTAATAGGGCTATGTGCTAATTGCATCCATGCGGTGGGTGTTTTTTAAGGGCATTGTGTGCATCCTTGTTGTGTTTTAAATTCTGTTCTTGCGTCTCTTCTGATTTCATTTTTGCAGCCTGATGGAGTTGAAGGATTGCCTGGGCTCCTCCAGTCAGTGGTGTGAGATGTGTCCAGCAGGTAATGAACATCATGCACCCCATGTTGGTGCGCTGCTTGTATGCAGGTAGGTTT
>NW_011183771.1:0-472 GCF_000146605.3 Meleagris gallopavo
TGCCTTGTTAGAGCGGGTTTTCCCATCCACTCTTTTCCTGTCTGAATGCAGATGTGTAGCAGTGGAGAACCTCACAGGGACGAATTGTGCCTCGAAATAAAGGCAGAGACATAGTATTCGGAGCTAGACGAGTGCATTCTGCATGTAGCCAAGGCGATGTGCAAACCGCTCCTTTCCGATGTGCTCACTCGTCGGAGAAAAGCAGCAGGCTGAAGTGGCTCGTTCTCGGCAAGCGAGAAACGCGAGACCGCTGCTGACGGCTGAAAGCGGCATTCGGGGAGAAGCGCGATTTCTCGGCAAGCGAGAAACAGGAGACCGCTGCTGACGGCTGAAAGCTTCGTTCGAGGAGAAGCGCTATTTCTCGGACAGCTACGGCATAGTCTCCGGAGCGGTTCAGAGTGAATGCCGCCCTCTGAGCATGAGAGCGAAGGAGTGCGATTCCGATGCCGACAGCTGCGAATTCAGCCTCCTG
>NW_011183772.1:0-564 GCF_000146605.3 Meleagris gallopavo
AATCATGGCCCCGTTTCCGAAAACCAACAAAATAGAACCGGAGTCCTATTCCATTATTCCTAGCTGGAGTATTCCGGCGGCCGGCCTGCTTTGAACACTCTAATTTTTTCAAAGTAAACGCTTCGGGCCCCGCGGGACACTCAGTTAAGAGCATCGAGGGGGCGCCGAGAGACAGGGGCTGGGACAGGCGGTAGCTCGCCTCGCGGCGGACCGCCAGCTCGATCCCAAGATCCAACTACGAGCTTTTTAACTGCAGCAACTTTAAGATACGCTATTGGAGCTGGAATTACCGCGGCTGCTGGCACCAGACTTGCCCTCCAATGGATCCTCGTTAAAAGGATTTAAAGTGGACTCATTCCAATTACAGGGCCTCGAAAGAGTCCTGTATTGTTATTTTTCGTCACTACCTCCCCGGGTCGGGAGTGGGTAATTTGCGCGCCTGCTGCCTTCCTTGGATGTGGTGGCCGTTTCTCAGGCTCCCTCTCCGGAATCGAACCCTGATTCCCCGTTACCCGTGGTCACCATGGTAGGCACAGACAGTACCATCGAAAGTTGATAGGGCAG
>NW_011183773.1:0-304 GCF_000146605.3 Meleagris gallopavo
GCTTCAAACGGGTGGGCGTGGCCCTACGGGTTTTGTGGGCGTGGTTCGTTTTGTGGGCGTGGTTCGTTTTGTAGGCGTGGCCTGTGGGGGGCGTTGATCATCTTTAGTGGGCGTGGTCTGCGCGTTGAGGGCGGGGAAAGAGGCGGGGCTTGTTCTGTGTTCCCGTCGGCGCGCTGCCCCCTCCTGCCCCCGTTTTCGCCCAGTAACCCATCCCCGGGTTCCCTCTTTCTCGCATGAGCGCTGCCCTAATTAACTCAGCGGGCAATCCTTAATTAACCCCAAATTAATAACCCTCACCCACAAA
>NW_011183774.1:0-501 GCF_000146605.3 Meleagris gallopavo
GCAAAAAGTTTGGAACACCGCCAGCAGAAGAGATATCACGTGCTAAAGAGGCCCCCACCATACAATGAACTACCCGAAAATGAGAAGACATATGCCCTATTCACAGATGGATCGTGTTGTATTGTGGGGAAACACCGTAGATGGAAAGCCGCTGTGTGGAGCCCCACACGACAAGTTGCAGAGGCCACTGAAGGAAAAGGAGAATCGAGCCAATTTGCAGAGGTAAAGGCTGTCCAACTGGCCTTGGATGTTGCTGAACGGGAGAGGTGGCCAATGCTTTATGTTTACACTGACTCGTGGATGGTGGCAAATGCTCTATGGGGGTGGTTACAGCAGTGGGAGCAAAACAACTGGCAAAGAAGGGTAAACCTATTTGGGCTGCTGACCTGTGGAAAGATATTGCTGCCCGAATAAAGAATATGGTTATAAAGGTGCGTCACGTAGATGCCCATGTGCCCAAGAATAGGGCTACTGAAGAGCAGCAAAATAACCATCAGGTAG
>NW_011183775.1:0-461 GCF_000146605.3 Meleagris gallopavo
CAGTGAGATCAGCCGTGGGCCTGACCCGGCACGGATGGAGGTAGAGTATGAAGCTTTGATTGGTCGTTGTTCCCTGACTTGATCCAGCAGAGTGAGCTGCAGATGAGCTCTCCTGCTTTTCAAGAGAGAGAGAATCCTTGCGACTCTATTGGTGTCACTGAAAAGCTGCCCTAAAAGCTTTCTTTTCTTGGTACGGGCATCGAGATGGCCGTGAAAGTCATAGTAGCGACAGAATCCGATCTGGCGTCACAAACATGCAGGAGCATTGTTTCCCCATCTGCCTGGATTTTGTCACCCAAAGACAAAGTGGTGTTCTCGTCTTCACCAAGTTAAAGGAAGGTGGCACTGCTAGTGAGCCAAGGATTGGGTCTCCAGGCAATAGGTTACAGGAAGTGAGCAGATTATTTTGTTCCTCTTTGGCAAGACAATAGTGCAAGTGTAGGCAAGTTTATAAAACTGCC
>NW_011183776.1:0-340 GCF_000146605.3 Meleagris gallopavo
TTTTTCTTTCAGGGCTGTGATCTTCTGTTTTTGGGGGATCGCAAGTGCACTGAAGGGCTGCTAGGTGTAAGAGCAGCATGTGAATCTGGAGACTGCTTCCTTTGGGGTGTGGGGTGAGCCCTTAGAATGGGGTGAGTGATTCCTGCTTTCTTTCAGAGCTGTGAACTCTGCTTTTCTGGAGGATCTCAAGCTGGATGGCTGTCATTAATAGGGCTATGTGCTAATTGCATCCATGCGGTGGGTGTTTTTTAAGGGCATTGTGTGCATCCTCGTTGTGTTTTAAATTATGTTCTGCGTCTCTTCTGATTTCATTTTGCAGCCTGATGGAGTTGAAGGATTG
>NW_011183777.1:0-474 GCF_000146605.3 Meleagris gallopavo
TTTTTTTTCAGGGCTGTGATCTTGTCTTTTTGGGGGATGGCAAGTGCACTGAAGGGCTGCTAGGTGTAAGAGCAGCATCTGAATCTGGAGACAGCTTCCTTTGGGGTGTGGGGTGAGCCCTTAGAATGGGGTGAGTGATTCCTGCTTGACTTCAGAGCTGTGAGCTCTGCTTTTCTGGAGGATCTCAAGCTGGATGGCTGTAATTAATAGGGGTATGTGCTAATTGCATCCATGCGGTGGGTGTTTTTTAAGGGCATTGTGTGCATCCTCGTTGTGTTTTAAATTATGTTCTGCGTCTCTTCTGATTTCATTTTTGCAGCCTGATGGAGTTGAAGGATTGCCTGGGCTCCTCCAATCAGTGGTGTGAGATCTGTCCAGCAGGTAATGAACATCATGCACCCCCATGTTGGTGCGCTGCTTGTATGCAGGTAGGTTTGCGATGTGATCCGACTCCCCCATGCTGACCATCCACAG
>NW_011183778.1:0-353 GCF_000146605.3 Meleagris gallopavo
AGACAGCCATGGGGTTCGCTCTGATCCTCACGACACAGCAGGAGAGCTGTGTGCTGTAGGTGTGTGTAACCTGTCCTCTAGGTGGAAAACAACCAAGTGCATCCAGCCATGTCCAGTCTTGTTAAGTCACTGTTACATCTACTACAGCATATCTATGCTCATCAAAAATGCATTCCTGCCTCCCCCTTAGGAGTGTATATTGTAGCTGTATCTATCTGTTGGAGGTTGGTGGAGTCTGCATGATAGCAACTAGGGACGACTAACTGTGATAAGATTCATGGAGTGAACGCCACTCCCAAATTTACTTACGCGAACGGGCTCATGACACTGAGAGCCCATTATAACTGAGAAAC
>NW_011183779.1:0-474 GCF_000146605.3 Meleagris gallopavo
TCCTCGGTGCCAGAGGCAGGAGGATCCAGATGGGAGGTGCTGATGCTGGGGCTGGCTGCAGGGCCGTCCTCCCGCCCTCCTGCAGCATGGCCGTCCCGCTGGTCCAGTTGGCGTTGGATCAGGGGGCCATACAGGGCTGCGGCGATGCTGATGAGGCGCTGCACGAGGGGCACCATGTTGCTGTTGGTCATCGCCTCCAGCTCCTGTACCAAGGCTGCCTGGTCGAGCCCGTGCTCACAGATGAGGTTCACAGTGGCCCACAGTCCCAATTGCACCTCCCACCAGTTGTCGCCGGACATTGCCCGGAACTCTTCCTGCAGGCAGAGGAGCAGGGGTGCGAGGTCTTCCGGATGTTGTTTGAAAAATGCAGCCCAGACCTCGGCGGGGAAGCTGTGCTCAGGTGGAACGAGCACCGTCTCTGCAGGCCCTGCTCGTCCTGCAGGCCATCATCTGAGTGTCCCGTGGGCTGCGGGA
>NW_011183780.1:0-491 GCF_000146605.3 Meleagris gallopavo
TTGAGGGAACTGGGATTGTTTCTGTGGGAGAAGAGAAAGCTCTGGAGATAGCTCATGACAGCCTTCTAAGACTCGAAGGGAGCGTATAAGCAGGAGGGGGCAACGGCTGTTTAGGAGGGTGGATAGCGATAGGACAAGGGGAAATGGTTTTCAAGTGAGACAGGGGAGGTTTAGGTTGGTTCTTAGGAGGCAGCTTTTCACGCACAGGGTGGTGACGCACTGGAATGTGTGCTTGAGAGTCACTTCCAGGATGATCTGCTCCATGATCCGTGACCAGCCCAGAGGTGAGACTGACATGCTGGTAGTTCCCCGCGTCACACTTTCTATCCTTCCTGAGAGGTGTGCTGTCACCTTTTTTCTCCTCACCAGGGACTTGACCTGACTGCCTCGACTTCTGAAATACCATGGAGAGTGCTCGGTGACTGCAGCGGTGAATTCCCTCGGAACTCTGGGACTCATCTCGTCAGGACCCAAAGACTCCTGGCTGTTGG
>NW_011183781.1:0-492 GCF_000146605.3 Meleagris gallopavo
AGATGGGCTGTTGTTTCGGGCAGCGGTCTCGGTCTCATCTTGGAGCAAGCGTCGCAATCCCGGCATGCCTGGACGATGTCAGCTAGCTGTATGGGCAGTCCCCATGCTTTAGCAGCTGCCCACATTGCCTTTTTTCCCGCACGCCGTAGCTTCTGATGTAAGCAACGGGCGATGTTCTCGGATGGTGAATTCTCAATCCATCGAACTCGGGCCAGCGTGTCGGCTTCATCATTTCCCGGTGACTGTAGGGGCCGATGACCAGAAACATGGTAGACACGTACAGTCCTGTGTTTGACTGTATTCCATATGTCTAACCACATGTCCTTGCCCCAGATCGGCCGGGCACGGACAGTCCATTCTTGGGTGGCCCACTGTGCAATCCACAAAGTGAGCCCTCGGTACACAGCCCAGCTATCCGTACAGATGTTCAGGATACCATCACCGGCTTCCTTACTTATAACCATCCACACGGCTCGCAGTTCTGCCCGTTGG
>NW_011183782.1:0-479 GCF_000146605.3 Meleagris gallopavo
TCACCCCCACAATGCCTGTCAGGTACCAGTGGGCCTCCCGCATGCATGCTATGACTGCACCACGGATGTGGGGCTGATCGCAAGCTCTGCAAGCCTCTGGATTCCAGGAGGCTGCTTCTGCCCTGACTGCTGGGCCGCGTTTCTGGAGGGCAGACGGAGGGAGAGCCGGGCAGCTCCTTCCCAAAGCTCTCCCACTTCTGAGCAGTGGCAGAGGGCACGGCAGGACCCGAAGCACCGTCCGTGGATGGGGCAACCTTCAGCTCTTCCTCCAGCCTTAACACTTCAGCCCTTCCCTTCTCTTCCACGTGCAGGGAGTCCGAATTCCCACCTTCGGTGCCTTCAGCATTGCCTCCGAGCGGGTCGAGGCTGAGGATGGGACCGTGATTTTCCAGTGGCCTGCGTTTCACCTGGCCAGGAACCTTGCGGGCATCCGTAACCTCACGGCTAACAAGGATTACCTGCCAGGTAGGAGGAGGCTG
>NW_011183783.1:0-497 GCF_000146605.3 Meleagris gallopavo
CCCGCTCACTCGTCGGAGAAAAGCAGCCGGCTGAAGTGGCCCGTTCTCGGCAAGCGAGAAACACGAGACGGCTGCTGACGGCTGAAAGCGGCGTTCGGTGAGAAACGCGATTTCTCGGCCAGCTACGGCAAAGTCTCCGGAGCGGTTCAGCGCGAATGGCGCTTTCTACGCGTGAGAGCGAAGGAGTGCGATTCCGATGCCGACAAGTGCGAATTCAGCCTCCTGCACTACCTGCGAGTGGGGGTTTTTCTGCGCAGTCCTGAAAGGCTCTGTGCCCACTTTCTGAAACGCTCTCCCTGAGAGCACTACAGCTGTCGCTCCTCGAACTTGCAAATGCCTTATTGGAGAGGGTTTTCCCTTCCACTCTTTTCCTGTCTGAATGCAGATGTGTCGCAGTGGAAAACCTGACTAGAATGAATTGTGGCTCGAAAATAAAGGCAGAGACATAGTATTCAGAGGTAGGCGTAGTGCATTCTGCATGTAGCCAAGGCGAAGTG
>NW_011183784.1:0-501 GCF_000146605.3 Meleagris gallopavo
GGAAGAAGGCATCTGTTATTTAAGAGAATATGCTGTGGTGGAAATGCTACATAGCCCCGATTTCATTCCTGACGAGCCAGACCAAGAGCATGATCCCGAGAGAGTCAGGTGTACACCAAACATGTGGCGTACATTCACAAAGACCGCACCAGAAAGGTACGCCCGCACATTTGCAGCAATGTATGGCAGAGGGGAAAGAAGACCCCTTATAAGTGAATTGGTTAATAAACTTCAAGACTTTGAGTTACATTTAAGCCCTCTGCGAGCTTGTGTTTCAGCCATTACAAAGGTAGCTGAAAAGCTGGACAGAATGGAAACCAAACAAGAAGATATAATAGACAAACTATCAACCGTGCCTGAAGCTGATAAATCCATGGAGGTAACGGATACATCAAATGGGGACCAGAATCCCCAAAACAGCCTATTGGAGGGCTGATCAACTTGATTTCCTCCCAGCCGGTGGCATCTAATGTCTCAGCTATCAAAAGAAGACGTTCTCCT
>NW_011183785.1:0-356 GCF_000146605.3 Meleagris gallopavo
ATACTCTGAACATGATATGAGTAGTAGAACTGGTCCTGAAAGGCTGATACTATATTCCATGGATTCATTGCAGAAATAATAATAATGATAAAATAATTATGGACTTAAACATAAAAACCATGTGGAGTTACTCTGATGTTTTATGTTAGCATATGGAGTAGAAATAGTAATATTTATATGAGTACAAAGGACAAAAGAGCCTTCCCTTGGGTTACTCTTTCAGGCACACAGCACAGAAGCAGACTCAGCTATCCATAAGGCAGAACCGTCTGGACTTTCTCATCAAAGTTAAAGTTCAAAAAAATGTTCCTTTTTGGCACATACAGCACTATATGTTCTATCTCTAAACACTACCA
>NW_011183786.1:0-504 GCF_000146605.3 Meleagris gallopavo
CCATATTTCCCAGCCGGAAGTCTATCCCCGGAAGTCCCGCCCCCGGCCGGAAGTCCCGCCCCCACCTGGAAGTACTGCACGGCCGAGGATTCCTCGGTGCGTTCGCTGAACACGGAGCGCTCAGCGCTGTGCCCGCGGCACGGCCGTAAGAGGGCCGAGAACGAGCAGAAATCTGCGCATAATTAATGGCTAATTAGTCATTAACGACCAGCAGGCATCGGGCACGGCCGTGACAGGGCCGAGAACGAGCAGAAAGCTGCGCATAATTAGTGGTTAATTAATAATTAATGGCCGGGGGACATCGGGCACGGCCGTGACCGAGCCGAAATCTGCGAGTCATTAATTAATAGTTAATTAATTCGTCAACGAGGGGCGTCGGACACAGCCATAACGGGGCAGAGAACGAGCGGAAATCCGGGGGTTAATTAATGATTAATTACCGAATTCATCAATTGGGGGGGCGGCGGGAACGGCCTGAGGGTGGGACTCTGGGGGGTCCTATGG
>NW_011183787.1:0-528 GCF_000146605.3 Meleagris gallopavo
TTCAGTGCACTTGCCATCCCCCAAAAAGACAAGATCACAGCCCTGAAAGAAAAAAAAGAAACCACTTACCCCATTCCAAGGACCAATACTCCCCCACACTCTCAAGTGAAGGAAGCAGCTTCCAGCTCCAAATACCTACCAGCCCTTAAGTACGCTCAGGGTTCCCTGCTAAAAAACAGAGAGAGCAGCTCCACAATGGAGGAGAAAAAAAAAAATCACTCACTCCATCACCAAAGAACAAGGCATACTCCAAAGGAAGCACTCCCCAGGTTCACATGCTGCCCCTACTCATCCCAGCCCTTAAATGGGATCAGGGAGGGGTGGAGCCTGGCTCTGCCCCACTCCACAGCCAAACTGCCCCCAGCTGTGCTCGCAGGGCTGCACCCCGCCCCAGGTGTTGCCCACAAAAAACCAGGAGGGCAAGGGAATGCCCAGGCAAAGGCAAGGGCCAAGAGAACATGGAAGGAAATGCCAAGGATGACAGCCCAGACAATACGGCAGGGAACGCCAAAACTGAATGCCGACATG
>NW_011183788.1:0-404 GCF_000146605.3 Meleagris gallopavo
TATGGATATGGGATGGGACTGGGATGATAACGGGATGAGATAAGTATATGGAATGGACACGGGATGGATGCGGATATGGGGGAGGTGAAGGGAAGAGGATGTGGGGGCACGGATATGGGATGGATTTGAGATGGCTGTGGGGAGGATATGATGGATACAGGATGGGATAAAGTTATGGCAGATGGACATGGGTGCTATGAGATGGGGCTATAGTCATTATGGGGCCATAGGGGCTGTGGGGCCAGGATGCTGCAGTGACCTCTGTCCCCCAAAAGTTTACCCCCCGTCGTGACACATGGAGCCCCACAGCCACTCTCTGCCCTTTATTATTTACATGCAGGTGGGGGGTCATCCCCAAAATCAAACGAATAAACCTTAATTACACGCAACTACAGATACCGTTT
>NW_011183789.1:0-508 GCF_000146605.3 Meleagris gallopavo
CACTCCCCAGGTTCACATGCTGCCCCTACTCTTCCCAGCCCTTCAATGGGATCAGGGAGGGGTGGAGCCTGGCTCTGCCCCACTCCACAGCCAAACTGCCCCCAGCTGTGCTCGCAGGGCTGCACCCCGCCCCAGGTGCGGGTTCCACAAAAACAGGAGGGCAAGGGAATGCCCAGGCAAAGGCAAAGGCCAAGAGAACATGGAAGGAAATGCCAAGAATGACGGCCCAGACAATACGGCAGGGAACGCCAAAACTGAATGCCGACATGAATGTGGCAACACAAAGCCAAGGGGTCATTAGGCCAAGAGAATGGGGCAAGGAACACAAAAAGAGGAGAACAAGAGAATGTAATAGTGAAAACAGTGCAAGACCAGAGACAAGCAAGACACAGAACAAAGAGGATAGGCAGCCTTCTGGGCACCATGAAGCGCAAATTCAGAGCTCTGGGGGAACCCCTATTGTGCCGGGCTGTGGAATGGGGTAAATCCCTGGCGGATGTGCATCGCC
>NW_011183790.1:0-507 GCF_000146605.3 Meleagris gallopavo
TTTTAAGGTGCAATCCAGAGACCTAAGTGGGCTTCAAAATTGGAGAAATGGTCCTGCTGGTCATGTGCCTCATGTACTCTGACAGTAGAAGTAGGAAATGCTAATAAGGATCACAAAAACCTTTCTACTTTCTGGAATCCATTCTCTTAAGACTCGCCAGCACTCGCGTCAGTTGACTGAGAAATGACAGATATCTGGCTGTCTGTTTCCTTTAGTACCTTTCTGGAGACATACTCGATATATACTTGACTAGCCCTTTCTAAGGGTTAGGTCTGGGTTAACTAACGAGCCCCCACAATTCTGCACTTACATTTCCCATTCCTCCATGATCTTGTCAGCTCTAGTCAAACACCCTCTTGTACTCTACAAACAGAAGAACTGTAGCCATCAATACGTGGACTGTGGTTCACTACTTGGACTGTAAGCTGGCGGCAATGCCTCCAGGATTGGATAGTTGAAAGGCATTAATTTCCTACATACCCAGCAGATACGTCAAGTTGTGGAAGG
>NW_011183791.1:0-301 GCF_000146605.3 Meleagris gallopavo
CAGCTCAGACACTTGGGGCAGTCGCTCCGTCCTGGTGGTCACTGCTGGAGCTCTGCTCTGGGTGACAGCCACTTTGTGTGCTGAGAGTGGTCCGTGGAAGAGAACAGGATGAAGGTCAGCCTGAATCTCTTCCTGATCTTACTTGCTTTCGTGTCTCCAATTCCTGACTTTGCCAGCTGTCTCAGCTGGGCCCGGAATTGGGACAAAAGCTGCTCCTTCCCGAGGAGCAGCATCCCTTAGAGACCAAGTGCCAGCCCTCCAGCGTGGCTCTCCCGGCTTGGTCTACCACCTGCCCATCCAA
>NW_011183792.1:0-497 GCF_000146605.3 Meleagris gallopavo
TCCTGGAGGATGTGGTGCAGAGCTCCGAGCCTGGTGTTGGTGGGACGCAGTGTGCAGTGGTGGTTCCCCTTGTCACGGAAAAGAAACCTTGCTGTTTCCAGCATGAACTAACAGGCTCCGTTGAGTCAGTCGTGCCAGGACTTCCAGCCCTTTCCCTGAGATGGATGGACTCCCCTGCCCCTTCCTTTGGTTACCATGTTGTGTCGTTTCTGGCACAACCAGCGCAGATATCAGAGTTGGAAGGTGTCCTTTAGAAGGGTTTAGTTAGAAAAGCACTCTGTGCCTTGGTGTTTGGCACCCTGAGAAAATGACCTGGAAGGTGGAAAACAGCACTGCACTCTCCGCTTCTCTCCTGCCATGCGCAGGAACCGCACCTCTCAGCAACATGGCGCTGCTGGACAACACGTTCCTGACAATAAGGCGAGTCTCTTTCTTTGTGGCTGATCTGTCTCTCTGTGCTGCAGGACCCGTCTGGTGCAGGCAATCCGGTGCCGCCC
>NW_011183793.1:0-480 GCF_000146605.3 Meleagris gallopavo
CAGATGTGTCGCAGTGGAAAACCTGACTAGAATGAATTGTGGCTCGAAATAAAGGCAGAGACATAGTATTCAGAGGTAGGCGTAGTGCATTCTGCATGTAGCCAAGGCGAAGTGCAAACCGCTCCTTTCCGATGCGCGCACGGGAGCCCGCTCACTCGTCGGAGAAAAGCAGCCGGCTGAAGTGGCCCGTTCTCGGCAAGCGAGAAACACGAGACGGCTCCTGACGGCTGAAAGCGGCATTTGGGGAGAAACACAATTTCTCGGCCAGCTACGGCAAAGTCTCCGGAGCGGTTCAGCGCGAATGCCGCTTTCTACGCGTGAGAGCGAAGGAGTGCGATTCCGATGCCAAGTGCGAATTCAGCCTCCTGCACTACCTGCGAGTGGGGGGTTTTTTCTGCGCTGTCCTGAAAGGATCTCTCCCCACTTTCTGAAACGCTCTCCCTGAGAGCACTACAGCTGTCGCTCCTCGAACTTGCAAAT
>NW_011183794.1:0-489 GCF_000146605.3 Meleagris gallopavo
GGTGCCATTGCTCATCACCATCTGCTCCTCTGGACAATCAGTCCCACAAAACCAGCCGAGGGAGGACCTGATGGCCCTTCTCCCTCTGTGGAAAGGGCAGATGGATAGATGGCAGTTCACCCATTAGATTCATGCACTGCGGGCTGTCATCTGTTCATGGTGCTTCCTGGGTGTGTGACATCGTTTCTCTCTTTTGCCTCAATAAATTTGACTGCATCCTAATCATTGCCTGTGTGTTCTCTGTTCTCCTACGAAGCCTGTGCCCTAATGTGTTTGGGGAGAGATGTTTCTCTGTATTCGTTCTGGGAAGTGGTTCTGACTGCTGTTCTGAACAATTGGTAAGATATCTCAGGAATGTTCACTTGAACCCAGGGGCCGAGAGGCCTACTGCCCCCCCGTCACGGGCATAGATTGATCTAGTTAACTCCGTGACGGCTCTGAGAGTACGGAAGTTGTACGTGAAGTGAAGTCTGGATGGCCTCAAGCCAG
>NW_011183795.1:0-487 GCF_000146605.3 Meleagris gallopavo
CAGGACATTTCTCACTTCTTTGGTGCGAGAGCACTGCTTGTCTACACGACCAATATTTTGCAAACAACCACCAACGACCATCGCAACTAACAACTGAAATGGCATTTCCCTGCAAAAAAACAAACAAAGGACAGCCTGGTCCAAAGACCTCTCCTCACACACTTGCCCAAAAGGCCAGAACCATTATTCCGTCTGCCAGGCTTACTCACAGAACACCAGGCTTCTCTCCACCGGGGCATCACATGGACACAAACAGGCTGCTGGGGCGGGAAGGCAATTTCACCTGAGCATCTCACCACAGACGTTCCCTCCGCTCTGCTCTCCTGCAAAGACACGAGGGGAAAAGCCTCAGCTCCTCCGAGCAACAACTGGAAACAACTCCAGAAAATTCTCCACTCAAAACCAGTTCCTGCAGACGTACAAAGGAGTCCTTCCAAGTTCACGTGTGCTTACGCTGTGGCCTTCGCAGAAACACGCTGCCTTTGTG
>NW_011183796.1:0-459 GCF_000146605.3 Meleagris gallopavo
GCTGCCGTTCCTTCTTGCTCGGGAGCTCAGGCTGCGCCGAATGAGCCTCTGCAAGCAGGATGTAGAATAAGTGCAGTGCAGTTACTTATTGACTAAGACAAGCAACAGGAAAAGAACCGCAGAGAAACGTGACTTTCAGAAGGGATCAGTGTGCTGCACCCTTTGAGAAAAGCTGCAGAGTGGCTGCTGGCAAGCAGGCATCAGCCAGGAGGGCTGCTCCTCCCAGAGTGTTCTGCAGGCGCTCCTTAACCGTGCGTGCGGGCGCTTCTCCAGTCAGAGCCGTGAGCCGTTCCTGTGGCTTTTTCTCTTCTTCTAGAGGTGTTCTTGGTTCTCAGCTGTTTCTCTTGCTCCACAGCTCCTGCTCTGAGTAGTTTTTCTTGTATTCCAACATGACGTCATCTGCCTTTTCTTCAGAGCGCAGCAGAGCGAGTCTGCCTGCGCCAGCAGAAGAGCTGCCTT
>NW_011183797.1:0-342 GCF_000146605.3 Meleagris gallopavo
GGATACGGTTGGCTTTCTGGGCTGGAAGGGCCCATTGCTGGCTTGTGTCCAGCTCCCACCCACCAGTACTCCCAGGCCTTATGGAGCAGGACTACGCTCAGTCCTTTCATCCCCTAGCATGTTTTGGTGGTGGGTGTTCCCTCTTCCCAGCTACTGATCCTGCACTTGGATTTGTGGCCACTGCTCAGCCTGTTGAGGTCTCTGTGGATGGCATCCCGTCCTCTGCTGTGTCACTGCACCCCACAGCTTGGTGTCCTTAGGGTGCACTCAACCCCACTGTTGATGTCCCTGATGAAGGGGAAACCCGGATGCTTGTACCAACTGGGCGTAGAAGCCCTTGGG
>NW_011183798.1:0-496 GCF_000146605.3 Meleagris gallopavo
TGTCCGAAACTCTCTCCCTGAAAGCACTACGGTTGTCGCTCCTCAAACGTGCACATGCCTTTTTAGAGCGTGTTTTCCCTTCCACTCTTTTCCTCTCTGAATGCAGATGTGTAGCAGTGGAAAACCTCACTACAATGAATTGTGGCTCGAACTAAAGCAGAGACATAGTATACAGAGGTAGGCGTAGTGCATTCTGCATATAGGCAAGCTATGTGCAAACCGCTCCTTTCCGATGCGCGCACGGGAGCCCGCTCACTCGTCGGAGAAAAGCAGCCGGCTGAAGTGGCCCGTTCTCGGCAAGCGACAAACACGAGACCGCTGCTGACGGCTGAAAGCGGCGTTCGTGGAGAAGCCCGATTTCTCGGCCATCTACGGCCAAGTCTCCGGAGCGGTTCAGCGCGAATGCCGCTTTCTACGCGTGAGAGAGAAGGAGTGCGATTCCGATGCCGACAAGTGCGAATTCAGCCTCCTGCACTACCTGCGAGTGGGGGTTTTT
>NW_011183799.1:0-496 GCF_000146605.3 Meleagris gallopavo
TTCCTCTGCACTGTCCGTGACGGGACACGCACGGCCATGCCAGAAAACCGGACGACTCAGTCAGCTGCCTTTGGTGCCACCTCCCAGGAAGCATTCCAGCCGATTCTGCTGTCCTGCGGGCCTTCTCGCTCAAGCCCTTATCATTTCTTTTTGCTTTCCTTCTTGGCTTTCTTCCTCAGCCGAGCAGCACTTGCCTTGGGTTTCTGCACTGTCTCCCAAGTCTCAGTCTCCCAGGACTGCGCGAGTCCTACAAGAAGCAATTCAGAAACGGTCAGGGGACCTTCACGGCTAACAACTGGCTGACAGCTCGCTGTGGGAGCTCAAGTCACCCGCCCGGGCAGCTTTGGCTGCCAGTACTGGAAACCGCCTTCCTCACCTTCGGGCACGCTAGAAGCTCCACCTCTATCTCCTTCCCAAAAGTCCCATACAAACTAGAACCCAAAGCCATCTCCTGCAAGGCAGCGCCTGCACAGGGGTTGGACACTGTGCCTGGCAG
>NW_011183800.1:0-495 GCF_000146605.3 Meleagris gallopavo
AACTATTGCCTTGATTGCTGCATATCAGAAGACTGTGGTGGTGAGATTTGGCTCTGTGAGATGACTTGAAAGCTGTTTCTTCACTCTAGGTCTTGTTCTTGCAGCTGGGACACCTTGATGAAGACTGTGTAACAGAACTGTCTGTGTTTCACAACCAGAGCAGAGAGAGTATGTCGGCATTGATGTCAGAGGTAAGAAATGGATGTCAGTAATTCATTGCATTTAAGCTCACTGCTGCAGGAAATAACCTGACTGTATTAACAAACTCTAATGCTTGCTTATTCTCCAACGTGAAATATTTCATACTTTTCAGAGCTAAGGTAGCCCTGCTGAACTCCACAGTCTATCTGTAGCTAATAACTACGTTTCTGAAGTTCACATTTATTCCATTTTTCTCCTTTAGTTTTGTTTTCTTAAGTCCTTTCTGTTATTTTCTGGTCATGTTAAAATCCTTGTGAACCTCTGGAAGTCCAGACAGACTCAAAACAGAAACTT
>NW_011183801.1:0-476 GCF_000146605.3 Meleagris gallopavo
GCAAGGACGTTGTGTCAGCAGCGTGACGTCAATGGGGTTGTTTTATGGCAATGAAACAGCTGAACTGTGTGCCTCAAGACTAAGGTAGAGAAGAAGATAGTAGTTATGAATGTGTCTATATATCCAGCTGCCAGAGGGGAGGAAGGCCCTCCAGAGGGATGGCTGAGGCCAGTTGTACGAGGCTCAACAAGAGCAAGCGCTTTGGTCACGACAACCCCGTGCCAGCTTCTCCAGGATTCGGCTGAGGTAGAATTCCGACCGCCCACTGGTTCTAGAATGTTGGGGTGCCGCGATGGAATCTTCTGGTCTTGTGAGTTGGTCTTGCCTCCCCACCCTGTCCGTCATGGTGGAGCAGCCTGGTGGCCCTTATGATGTCATAAGCGGCTCGAATGAGGGGAGGAGCAGTGCGTGCTGCGTCCCTTCATTGGAGCGCTTGAGCTCTGCCTGAGTAGCTCGCTTGTTGCACTTGTGCATCG
>NW_011183802.1:0-445 GCF_000146605.3 Meleagris gallopavo
GATAAACGATATTTCTCGGCCAGCAACGGCATAGTCTCAGGAGCGGTTCAGCGCGAATGCCGCTTTCTACGCGTGAGAGCGAAGGAGTGCGATTCCGATGCCGACAAGTGAGAATTCAGCCTCCTGCACTACCTGCGAGTGGGGGTTTTTTCTCCGCAGTCCAGAAAGGATCTCTCCCTCTTTCTTAAACGCTCTCCCAGAGAGCACTACGTCTGTCGTTCCTTGAAATTGCAAATGCCTTATTAGTGCGGGTTTTCCCTTCCACTCTTTTCCTGTCTGAATGCATATGTGTAGCAGTGGAGAGCCTCACTGGGACGAATTGTGGCTCCAAGTAAAGCAGAGACATAGTATTCAGAGCTAGTCGAGTGCATTCTGCATGTAGCCAAGGCGAAGTGCAAACCGCTCCTTTCCGATGTGCGCACAGGAGCCCGCTCACTCGTCGGAG
>NW_011183803.1:0-446 GCF_000146605.3 Meleagris gallopavo
AGGAGTAGCGATTCCGATGCCGACAACTGCGAATTCAGCCTCCTGCACTACCTGCGAGTGGGGGGTTTTTTCTCCGCAGTCCTGAAAGGATCTCTCCCCACTTTCTGAAACGCTCTCCCTGAGAGCACTACAGCTGTCGCTCCTCGAACTTGCAAATGCCTTATTATAGCTGGTTTTCCCTTCCACTCTTTTCCTCTCTGAATGCAGATGTGTAGCAGTGGAAAACCTGACTAGAATGAATTGTCGCACGAAATAAAGGCAGACACATAGTATTTCAGAGCTAGTCGTGTGCAATCTGCATGTAGCCAAGGCGAAGAGCAAACCGTTCTTTTCCGATGTGCGGACAGGAGCCCGTTCACTCGTCGGAGAAAAGCAGCCGGCTGAAGTGGCTCGTTCTCGGCTAGCGAGAAACACGAGACCGCTGCTGACAGCTCAAAGCGGCGTTC
>NW_011183804.1:0-486 GCF_000146605.3 Meleagris gallopavo
AATTTTCTGCCTCCAGTTACGTCGAGGTAAACTTCAGTTGCCTTCGGTGCCTTTGCCGGTAGTCGGCGCCTCTGGCCCTGGAGCGTTGTTTTCGGATGCCTTCCCTGTTCGTCAGTAGGAGAGAGTGCGTACTCTGCTCCGGAGACGGTGGTGAGCGGGCGCTCGCGAGCTGGGTTGACCGGCCGGCCGAACAGAGAGGGGGATCGGCGGCGGCGGCGGCGGCGGCTTTCTCGGGCGGCGGTTCTTTCCTGGATCCGGTCGCCTCGGTTTGTCCTTCGCGCCCCGTCCCGCCGCTCGGTGGTATCCTAAGGCGGTCTCTCGGGCGAGCAGCGAAAAAAAGCCGGGCAAGGCGAGCGAGACCGCGCGTAAGGGAAGCCGGCTCCCGCGCCGCCAGGGCGAACCCTAGAAGGCGAGAGAGATGAGCCGAGCGGGAGGAAGCCGGCTACCGCGCCGCTGGGGCGTAGCGGATGCAGGCGAGAGAGAGAG
>NW_011183805.1:0-510 GCF_000146605.3 Meleagris gallopavo
AGGAGAGCTGGGCTGTTCAGCCTCCTGGAGAAGTGAAGGCTCCAAGGGAACCTGGTAACAGCCTTTCAATACCTAAAGGAAAGAACAAGGGAAAATGGAGGTGAAATCTAAGGAAAATGTCTTGTACAGTGAGGGTGCTGAGGCAGTGGCACAGGTTGCCAGAGACATGGTGGATGTGCTGGCCCTTTCAGGGTGAGCCTGGCTCAGACTCTGAGCAACTTGATCTAGCTGTGGATGGTCAGCATGGGGGAGTCGGATCACATCGCAAACCTACCTGCATACAAGCAGCGCACCAACATGGGGTGCATGATGTTCATTACCTGCTGGACATATCTCACACCACTGACTGGAGGAGCCCAGGCAATCCTTCAACTCCATCAGGCTGCAAAATGAAATCAGAAGAGACGCAGAACATAATTTAAAACACAACAAGGATGCACACAATGCCCTTAAAAAACACCCACCGCATGGATGCAATTAGCACATAGCCCTATTAATTACAGCCATCCA
>NW_011183806.1:0-497 GCF_000146605.3 Meleagris gallopavo
CCCCTGGCTGCTGAATGTGGTGGTGTCTCGGGTGGCACCGGTGGCCTCCCTGGTGCACTCTGGCTGCCTTGTCGTCTTTCCCACGTGAGTACGGTGGTGGCTGTGGCTGCTGCTTGATGCAGCTGCTCAGCTCTCGTTCCGGAGCGCTTGTTCCTTGTGTCCATGACTGTCCTGCCCATCAGCATATGTCATAGAATCCTAGAATGATTTGAGCTGGAAGGAACCCCAGCTGGAAGGGGCACCCAGTCCCACTTCCCTGCAGGGAACAGGGACACCTACCCCCAGATGAGGCTGCTCTGAGCCTGGTCCAGCCCGACCTCGAATGCCCGTCCGGGCACCCACCACTTCTCTGGGCAAGATGTCCCGGTGCCTCGCCACCCTTCTGTCAAAAACTTCTTCCTTATATCCAATCTCAGTCTTCCCTCCTGCCCTTTGAAACTATTTCCCCCTTCACCTATCCCGACTGACCCTGCTCAAGACTTGAGAACGTAGTGTGC
>NW_011183807.1:0-385 GCF_000146605.3 Meleagris gallopavo
CATCCGTGCCCGGGAGGAGGAAAGGGTAGCTACTGGGCATGCTGCTGCCTCCACCACACATGCACCTGCAGGGTCGCCAGCCCAGAAGGAGTCTGTGGCTGCCAGTCGGAACAAAACACCTCTCTGGAGGAAGGCAAAGCACTGGCAGTCATGCCAAGGAGGAGGGAAGGGTAGCTACCGGGCATGGATCCACCCAGCCAGCAGAGCAAAAGCCGACCGTTCAGCACAAGGCAAGAGGCAAGGAGGCCCACGAGGCGGGGACCCACCTGGGAAACCGAGAAGGAGCTGTAAACGCAGCAAGCACTGCACGAATGCCGAGAGCTGCCTGCACTTCTAGAAGCCTGGAAAGGAAAAAACACAACAGTCAAGGCACAGAGGGATAGGC
>NW_011183808.1:0-516 GCF_000146605.3 Meleagris gallopavo
GTCTCCAGATTCAGATGCTGCTCTTACACCTAGCAGCCCTTCAGTGCACTTGCCATCCCCCAAAAAGACAAGATCACAGCCCTGAAAGAAATAAAGAAACCACTTACCCCATTCCAAGGACCAATACTCCCCCACACTCTCAAGTGAAGGAAGCAGCTTCCAGCTCCAAATACCTACCAGCCCTTAAGTACGCTCAGGGTTCCCTGCTAAAAAACAGAGAGAGCAGCTCCACAATGGAGGAAGAAAAAAAAAAAAAAAATAACACTCACTCCATCACCAAAGAACAAGGCATACTCCAAAGGAAGCACTCCCCAGGTTCAGATGCTGCCCCTACTCTTCCCAGCCCTTAAATGGGATCAGGGAGGGGTGGAGCCTGGCTCTGACCCACTCCACAGCCAAACTGCCCCCCAGCTGTGCTCGCAGGGCTGCACCCCGCCCCAGGTGTTGCCACAAAAACAGAGGCAAGGAATGCCCCAGGCAAAACGGCAAGGGGCCAAAGAGAACATGGAAGGAAAT
>NW_011183809.1:0-470 GCF_000146605.3 Meleagris gallopavo
TCATATCTTCTCCATGGTCACGTAGGTAATGCCACAAGGCAAAACGTGAGTGTGGTCTTACTGTTGTCACTTGCTCGAGCAGGAGAACGTCTTCTTTTGATAGCTGAGACATTAGATGCCACCGGCTGGGAGGAAATCAAGTTGATCAGCCCCTCCAATAGGCTGTTTTGGGGATTCTGGTCCCCATTTGATGTATCCGTTACCTCCATGGATTTATCAGCTTCAGGCACGGTTGATAGTTTGTCTATTATATCTTCTTGTTTGTTTTCCATTCTGTCCAGCTTTTCAGCCACCTTTGTAATGGCTGAAACACAAGCTCGCAGAGGGCTTAAATGTAACTCAAAGTCTTGAAGTTTATTAACCAATTCACTTATAAGGGGTCTTCTTTCCCCTCTGCCATACATTGCTGCAAATGTGCTGGCGTACCTTTCTGGTGCGGTCTTTGTGAATGTACGCCACATGTTTGGTGT
>NW_011183810.1:0-497 GCF_000146605.3 Meleagris gallopavo
GGAGGATGTCAGTGACCATCAGGGTCTTTGTTCTTCTTCAGAGGACCCCGTTGGTCAGCAGAGGATGTCAGAAGGTGTCTCTGACCATGGAGAAGCCTCGTCCCTGCAGGGTTTGTGCCGCAGGACTTTGGGCAGGAGGAGGGCTGTCAGCAGCCCAGGGCGGGATGTGGGTCCCCTGGGGGCAGCAGCCACAGCCCCTGTCCCATCTCCACAGTGACCCTGGGCCATCCGTAGGTCAGCTCGAGACCCTCCTCCTCTGCACAGCCCCTCAGAGCACGAGGGAAGGTCTGGGGGTGGCAGTGGTCCCCCTGCAAAGGGGTAGGGGGATGGTGCCCTCCATGCCCTCCATCCCCAGGCCCTGACGCCCAGTGCTCAGGGCTCCAGGGAGCCCCCAGGGGTCCCCTCAGTGTCCCTGTTCCAGTGCCACGCTTATTGTAACAGACTTCTTCCTTATGTCCAATCTGAAGACTCTGTCCCTTGCTTTTTGCAGCCCCCTT